>NW_028260368.1:7002068-7004568 GCF_056163025.1 Triticum urartu | reverse complement strand
CTCTGAGTTCCAGTATCGATAAGAATTCGAGTTCTTATTGTTCTTATGTTATGTATGAATATACCATACCAATTCGTTATGTATGGATGATGGATGAGATTCCATGGATAGAGAGCCAGTTCCAATAGACTTATGGAATGTTCCCGTTCGTGTGCATCCAGCAGGAATTGAACCCGCAAATTTACCAATTATGAGTTGGGCGCTTTAACCATTCAGCCATGGATGCTTAACAGGGATCATCGTACATCGTAAATAACCAATTTTCATATAGAAAGACATATCATAGAAAAATGAAATCGAAAATATTCCGAGATGGCAAATATTCGGAGATGACTATGAAAACACCTCTCTGGATCCTCGAATTGAAAGAGAGATTGAGAGGGATCAAGAATCCTAATTCTCGCTATTTGGAATGGATCCAATTCTATTGAGTCTGACTCATAGTGATCATTTCTCTTTAGCAAAGAATGACCTTGGTTATCAAAGGATTGAACAACCGGGATCCATTTACTTATGATACCTAGTTGGCATTGATAACAAGGATCTAATGAATTATGAGTTTAATAGATCCTCTTTAGCAGAAAGACGTATATTCCTTGCTCATTATCAGACAATCACTTATTCCCAAACCTCGTGTGGGACTAATCGTTTTCATTTACCATCTCATGGAAAACCCTTTTCGTTCCGCTTAGCCCTATCGGGTATTTTAGTGATAGGTTCTGTAGGAACTGGACGATCCTATTTGGTCAAATACCTAACGAAAAATTACGATTTTCCTTTCATTAAGGTACGAGGGCTTCTTATTCCACAAGAACGAAAGCACCTTTTCATTCTTTCATATACTAGGGGTTTTTACTTGGAAAAGACAATGTTCCATACTAAAGGATTCGGGTCCATAACCACGAGTTCCAGTGCACTAGATCTTGTAGCACTTAGCAACGAAGCCCTATCCATTAGTATTCCACATAAGAAATCCATTCTAGAAAAAAATACAATTAGATTAGCTCTTCATAGACAAACTTGGGGTTTGCGAGCCAAGGTAAGATCGGCTCGGGATCATGGGACCCTTTTCTATCAGATAGGAGGGGCTCTTGTACAAAATAGACTTACTAAGTAATAACCCCATAGAATCTATCTATATAAAGATAAAGAGGCAATCGTGTCAGGAAGCGGGTTTTTCTTTGGCCAAAAGGTACTTCGAACTTGGAACGAGCATGAAGAGATTAACGAGACTTCTTTCTCTTTTGAGTTTTTCTGGCGGACCTGCCGCGCAAGATCTTTGGTCTTCCCCTGGAACCGATGAAAAAAAGTGGATCGCTTCTTATGTACTCGCTCAGAATGATTCTTCTCTATCTATAGTTCATGGCCTATTAGAAGTAGAAGGTGCTCTGGTGCAATCCTTACCGACAGAAAAAGATTGCAGTCAGGTTGATAATAGTCGAGTGACATTACTTCGTCGGTCCGAACTAAGGAATCTGTTAGAAATGTTTTGAAATGGATATTGTTCTCTCTTTGATCAGGGATTGCTATATGAAAAGAAGTGGAGTTTGAAAAAGGGAACGGAATGCTCAAACCGGAACTGCTAGAGGAACGAATTTTCAATAGCATAACTTGGGCTCCTAGAATATGGCGCCCTTGGGACAATCTATTTGATTGCAGGGTTTTGTTCCGAAGCAAAGATATCCGCGGAGGCCGGTTCGTTCGTCCTATTCTGATATTCAGGACCAAGAGGTACTGGATTCTCTTTCGGATAGGCCCTGAAAGGAGAAGAAAGGCTGAAATGCCAACGGACCTCTGTCTATTCTCTAATTCACCCGATCCGATAGTACCCGTTTTTGGAACGTCCAGTGCCAAAGTCACTGAATGGGTAAGTCACCAATCCAATCCCTTTGACAAATCGGATGTCATATTAGATATCATATTCTATATATATAGAAATATCATAGATAGAATAGACATATAGAATTTTTGGTCGGCAAATTCGAAGGAATCATTGAGTGAAAAAGGAGCAAAGAATGACAAAAGACGAGACTCTACTAGTCTTCACTCTTGTGGTTTCCTCTTCCTCGGTTTCTGTTTTCTTATTCGGGATCTTGCTTTTCATGGTTCTCATCTCTGCAACTCGCGATTTTCGCGAGAGAACCAAATCCAAGTTGGTGAAGATCATGATTTGGGCTGGCACGGGGATCGTTTGATCGATTTCCTTGATTTGATCGCTACTTAATGGGCGTGCGCTCAAAGGATACAAACAGGGATTCGCAAACAAAAAGGGGAATTCGTAGTCACTTTTTCCTGTCGCGTAAAAAAAAAGTCTTTACGCGAGAGCAATAGAGGTTGGGATACATCTATCTCTTCTGAGCAACCTCTTTTGGATTCTTAAGACCACCCTTGCAGTAGGATACCATCTGCTTTGGGTTCTTTATTATCTCCTTCGAGGGATTTTTAGGATCGTTCAGGCTATATATATTTAGTCTATTTTGGCTTTTACTGTCTACTTTTC
>NW_028260368.1:6969568-6987068 GCF_056163025.1 Triticum urartu | reverse complement strand
GCGATTTCATTATGGGGCAGCTCATGATCTTCATATCGATCTATTATCCACCTCTGTATCTATTCTTTCTTAGCTAAACAGGTGGAAGATCTATCCAATTTGGTTATATTATATCATGGACTCGAAAAACGGATCTGAATTTGACTGAAATGCACGATCTTCACAGGTATCACTTTTCACGATACCTAAAAGGTGGAATAGCGATTTTCGAACCATTTCCTATAAGAGAATGGTTTCCATTACTTTGAGAAATGGATTCTTATATCAAACTATAGCTATTGCATTAAAGAAGAAAAGAAACTAATAGAAGTCGAAGACGCGGAATGATAGTGAATAGAGAGAAAGATTCTTCTGATTTTCTTGTTTCTATCTACTAGACGCCGTAGAGAATTGAGAATTTTCATGTCTTTCAATTCTCGTACTCGTAATTGGAAAGTTATGGAAGGAGACCCATCATTTTGCAATGAAAACAACATATAAAACTCTGGACAATTTCGAAATCAGGCCAAGCGTCTTAATACATATGCAAAAAAATTCATTATTGGCCCACCATTGATTAGAAGATTTAGCTTGTATGAATCGCTATTGGTTTGATACGAATAATGACAATCGTTTCAGTATGTTAAGGATACAGATGTATCCACAATTCATTTAGAGTTACTTAATAGTCTATTTCTTATACCATATCTCTATCCCGTGAAATTCTCGAGCCAAAAGATGGATGCATATGCTGTGTTTCATTTTGCTAAATGATATCAATTAAATGGTGTATCAATTCCATAAATTGCATATAGCAATAAATAAATCAGCAAAATTCTTTCTAATATTTTAGATAGAAGAAACATTTCTTCTATCTAAAATATTAGAAAGAATGTACCCTTCTATCCAAATCCAATTTGCATCGATAAAATAAATCCAAATTCCAGTAGTAGATGAATAATTGCAAATTTGTGTGTGTACGAGATTAGAATAACTTCAAAATAACTGACATAATTTTGTATTTTTCCTGATCAGAAAAATACATGAAAAAGAAAGGAGGTAGAAAAATTTTTGGATTTATGGTTAAAGAAGAAAAAGAAGAAAACAGGGGTTCTGTTGAATTTCAAGTATTCAGTTTCACCAATAAGATACGGAGACTTGCTTCACATTTGGAATTACACAAAAAAGATTTTTCATCGGAAAGAGGTCTACGAAGACTTTTGGGAAAACGTCGACGTTTGCTGGCTTATTTGGCAAAGAAAAATAGAGTACGTTATAAGAAATTAATCGGTCAGTTGAATATTCGGGAGCAGTAATTTAATCGTTCAAATTTTTTTCTTGTTTTATTATTTTTTTAGTAGTCTTATAGTAGTCTTAGATTTTTCATTTTGATGAGCCTCGCTTTGAGGAATTCATGGAATAATCCATTTTCATGGAATAATGAATTAAGGAAGAAAGGATATGAGTCTACCGCTTACAAGAAAAGATCTCATGATAGTCAATATGGGCCCTCAACACCCATCAATGCATGGTGTTCTTCGACTGATCGTTACTCTCGATGGTGAGGATGTTATTGATTGTGAACCCATATTAGGGTATTTACACAGAGGAATGGAAAAAATCGCGGAAAACCGAACTATTATACAATACTTACCTTATGTAACAAGGTGGGATTATTTAGCTACTATGTTTACAGAAGCAATAACAGTAAATGCACCAGAATTCTTGGAGAATATTCAAATACCACAAAGAGCCAGCTATATTAGGGTAATTATGTTAGAATTAAGCCGGATAGCTTCTCACTTGCTATGGCTTGGACCTTTTATGGCGGATCTCGGCGCACAGACTCCTTTTTTCTATATTTTTAGAGAGAGAGAATTAATATATGATCTATTTGAAGCTGCTACAGGTATGCGAATGATGCACAATTACTTTCGCATCGGAGGAGTAGCCGCCGATCTACCTTATGGATGGATCGATAAATGTTTAGATTTCTGTGATTATTTTTTACGCGGAGTTGTTGAATATCAACAACTTATTACACAGAATCCAATTTTTTTAGAGCGAGTTGAAGGAGTAGGTTTTATTAGCGGAGAAGAAGCAGTAAATTGGGGCTTATCGGGACCGATGTTACGAGCTTCTGGAATACAATGGGATCTTCGTAAAGTAGATCCTTATGAGTCTTACAACCAATTTGATTGGAAAGTCCAATGGCAAAAAGAAGGGGATTCGTTAGCTCGCTATTTAGTACGAATTGGTGAAATGAGGGAATCCATCAAAATAATTCAACAAGCTGTAGAAAAAATTCCTGGAGGACCTTATGAAAATTTAGAAGTCCGACGCTTTAAGAAAGAAAATAATTCTGAATGGAATGATTTTGAGTATAAATTTCTTGGTAAAAAACCTTCGCCCAATTTTGAATTGTCAAGACAAGAGCTTTATGTAAGAGTAGAAGCCCCAAAAGGTGAATTAGGGATTTATCTAGTAGGAGATGATAGCCTTTTCCCCTGGAGATGGAAAATCCGTCCACCCGGGTTTATTAATTTGCAAATTCTTCCTCAGCTAGTTAAAAAAATGAAATTGGCTGATATCATGACGATATTAGGTAGTATAGATATCATTATGGGGGAAGTTGATCGTTGAAATGATAATAGATAGGGTAGAGGTAGAAACTATCAATTCTTTTTCGAAATTGGAATTATTAAAAGAAGTCTATGGACTGATATCGATTCTACCCATTTTGACCCTCCTTTTGGGAATAACAATAGAGGTACTCGTAATTGTGTGGTTAGAAAGAGAAATATCTGCGTCGATACAACAACGTATTGGTCCTGAATATGCTGGCCCCCTGGGCCTGCTTCAAGCTATAGCAGATGGGACTAAGCTACTTTTTAAAGAAGATATTCTGCCATCCCGAGGAGATATTTCTTTATTTAGCATTGGACCCTCTATAGCAGTCATATCAGTTTTATTAAGTTTTTTAGTTATCCCTTTGGGATATCATTTTGTTTTAGCCGATCTTAGTATTGGTGTTTTTTTATGGATTGCCATTTCAAGTATAGCTCCTATTGGTCTTCTTATGGCAGGATATAGCTCAAATAATAAATATTCTTTTTCAGGCGGTCTACGAGCTGCTGCTCAATCCATTAGTTATGAAATACCATTAACTTTTTGTGTGCTAGCAATATCTCTACGTGTGATTCGTTAAAATAGATCTTTTTCCTATAAAATCCATTAACTATTTATATTCCTTTTCTTATTTAGTATTTGGGTTGGTAAGTTAAACTAGATAGCTATATGAGTGAAACAAAACAGCTTATAAATTTGTAGTAAAAAGAAAAAATCTCATTTCCTACGTACAAGAAAAAAGTGGAAGTAAACATAAGCAGTGTAAACTCTTTATCCCAAGGTTGATATTTTTTAATTAGTCATCATATCTTGAAGCGGCCAAGAATAAAGGATTCACGATATGGAATTCCATTACTAGAATACTCCTAGTTATTACTATAACTTAATAATCCATAAGAAGAATCCACCAAAAGTTAGTGAAGGGTTAGGAACACTAAAGTACATAAAGGATTAGTAATGGAAAATCTAAAACATTAGAGATTTTTGCCCATAAAAGGAATCATAATAAGGACTTGCAATTTGTAGAAATTATCAAGTAGTACTTTCTTCGGATTCCGATCCAGAGTATGTTCCCATTCACTTGTTAAGGAAATGGCTATCAAGAACGAATTAACCCTTTATCCATTTTTTCTTTTTAAATACCCCCTCCCTGGGGAAAGAAGAATAGTAAAAAAGATATGGAGTGCACTAGAAAAAATTTTCATTATTTCCTTCCTCTATCCATATTCATGCAGAATTGCTCATGAACTAATACCCAACTCTTTCCATTTATTAATTGAATTCCTATAACAAGTAACAAGTGTTTTATTCCAAGATTAAGTTATTACTGAACAAAGAAAAATTTTCATTATATTATAAAGGATGAGATCAATTCGGAAGCGCTTTTTCTTATTCTAGCAGACGGAATTCCTTTGGTCTAATTTAGGACTTTCAAATCTATTTTATTTTATCTAATTCTATCTACGCCCCCGGGGCTAGGAACAAAACAGTCCTTTCCTTTTTCTGATCATAGAGAAGCCGTATGAAGCTAAGGTTTCATGTACGGTTTTGAAATAGCGGTGGGAACTGTGATGTTATCACCGACTATGATTATCTAACAGTTCAAGTACAGTTGATATAGTTGAAGCACAGTCAAAATACGGTTTTTTTGGATGGAATATTTGGCGTCAGCCTATAGGTTTTCTGGTTTTTTTAATTTCTTCTTTGGCAGAATGTGAAAGATTACCCTTTGATTTACCAGAAGCGGAGGAAGAATTAGTAGCAGGTTACCAAACTGAATATTCCGGTATCAAATATGGTTTATTTTATCTTGTTTCTTACCTAAATTTATTAGTTTCTTCTTTATTTGTAACAGTTCTCTACTTGGGCGGGTGGAATTTATCTATTCCCTATATATCCTTTTTTGATTTTTTCCAAATGAATAAAGCAGTTGGAATTTTGGAAATGACAATGGGTATATTTATTACATTAACTAAAGCTTATTTATTTCTCTTCATTTCTATCACAATAAGATGGACTTTACCGAGGATGAGAATGGATCAGTTATTAAATCTTGGATGGAAATTTCTTTTACCTATTTCCCTGGGCAATCTCTTATTAACAACCTCTTCTCAACTTGTTTCACTATAAATAAGATAATACAATAATAGTAAGAATATTTTCAACACAAAAGCTCTCTCAAACAAGAGAAAGAAACATATCTTTTTCATAGATATTTAGAATGAATATGTTCCCTATGGTAACTGGGTTCATGAGTTATGGTCAACAAACAATACGTGCTACAAGGTACATAGGTCAAAGTTTCATAACTACCTTATCCCACACAAATCGTTTACCTATAACGATTCACTACCCTTATGAAAAATCAATTACACCAGAGCGTTTCCGAGGGCGAATCCACTTTGAATTTGATAAATGTATTGCTTGTGAAGTATGTGTTCGCGTATGTCCGATAGATTTACCCGTTGTGGATTGGAGATTTGAAAAGGATATTAAAAGAAAACAATTGCTTAATTATAGTATTGATTTCGGAGTTTGTATATTTTGTGGCAATTGTGTTGAGTACTGTCCAACAAGCTGTTTATCAATGACTGAAGAATATGAACTTTCTACCTATGATCGTCATGAATTGAATTACAATCAAATTGCTTTAAGTCGGTTACCAATCTCCATAATGGGAGATTACACAATTCAAACAATTAGGAATTCGTCTGAAAGTAAAATAAACAAAGAAAAATCTTCGAATTCAAGAACGATTACTGATTACTAAACTTTGATTTTGTCTTTCTGTTATAAAAATCTAATAATTCTTTATTAAACTTTAAAATTAAACTATAAAGAAAAACGAAAAACTACTGCTTATTGGAAATTATTTCTTATTTTAAATCAGACTAGATTTTCGTGATATAATATAATTTATAACTATAAGTTTATACACAAAAAAATACCCTAATCCTTTTTTCCTTCCTTGAATCCTTTAGTTTTAGTCAGTTCATGAAAAATTTTATACTATTAATTTCTTTTTATCCATAATGGATTTACCTGGACCAATACATGAGATTCTTATGCTATTTGGGGGATTTGTTCTTCTACTAGGGGGTCTAGGAGTAGTATTACTTACCAACCCCATTTATTCTGCCTTTTCGCTGGGATTAGTTCTTGTTTGTATATCCTTATTCTATTTTTTATTAAATTCCTACTTTGTAGCTGTCGCACAACTTCTTATTTATGTGGGAGCCATAAATGTCTTGATCATATTCGCTGTAATGTTCGTAAATGGCTCAGAATGGTCTAAAGATAAGAATTATTGGACTATTGGAGATGGGTTCACTTCACTCGTTTGTATAACTATTGTTTTTTCACTAATGACTACTATCCCAGATACGTCGTGGTATGGAATTCTTTGGACTACAAGATCAAACCAAATAGTAGAACAGGGTCTCATAAATAATGTTCAACAAATTGGAATTCATTTAGCAACCGATTTTTATCTTCCGTTTGAACTCATTTCCATAATTCTTCTAGTTTCTTTAATAGGTGCAATTACTATGGCTCGGCAATAAGAAAACTTAGAAAAAGTACAAATTATAAGAATTGCAAATCTAAAATAAATAACTAAAGAATCACAATTTTGATTTAGTAAAATCCATCTACTGCCAACAAATACCTCCTTTTTTTTTTTTTTTTTTTTCTTTTGTTGTGTAATTGTTCTATTGTAATTAATTGAATCGGTTCAATTCTTGCCCTCATATTGAAATGAATCGAGATTGATAAGGAGTTAGTTAATGATGTTTGAGCATGTACTTTTTTTGAGTGTCTATTTATTTTCGATTGGTATCTATGGATTGATCACAAGCCGAAACATGGTTAGAGCTCTAATATGTCTTGAACTTATACTGAATTCAATTAATCTAAATCTCGTAACATTTTCTGATCTATTTGATAGTCGCCAATTAAAAGGAGATATTTTCGCAATTTTTGTTATAGCCCTTGCAGCTGCTGAAGCCGCTATTGGACTATCCATTCTTTCTTCCATCCATCGTAATAGGAAATCCACTCGTATCAATCAATCTAATTTATTGAATAATTAGACTTTTGAATAATTAGACATAGAATCCTCTAAACAAAGGCGCACATATTAAAATAAATAGAAATCAATACTATTTTCTTAGTATTATTTGAGAATATCCATTTTTTTTAGTAGATTATTGCATAGTATTCTTTTTCACTTAAATGAATTTTTGTATTTGTAATTCATTGATATTGCAATTTGAATATTGCAATAATTTATATTGAAAAGACGATAGCCAATTTATTGGCTAATTCGAATTCGTCTGTACAATTCGTAAAATTCTTTCTTATTTCTTATTTATTGTTGAAATCCAAAATTAAAGTCTCTTGGCTCTCTTCACGCTTTCTCACAAACAGATTAAAAAATAGATTTTTTTTTTTGAAGTTTGGATAAACCATTGCTTCGTCTGGTGTCTACAATACATATGACTCATTATAGTACTAATTTCATTTTTACCAGATCGAAAAATTTTATGTTGAAAAGAAAAATTTATAGATCCAATGTCACATTCCGTAAAAATTTACGATACATGTATAGGATGCACTCAATGTGTACGAGCTTGTCCAACAGATGTATTAGAAATGATACCCTGGGATGGATGTAAAGCCAAGCAAATTGCTTCCGCGCCGAGAACCGAAGATTGTGTGGGTTGTAAGAGATGTGAATCTGCCTGCCCGACAGATTTTTTAAGTGTCCGCGTTTATTTAGGGCCTGAAACAACACGTAGCATGGCTCTATCTTATTGATACGTTACAAAAAACTTCACTCGAATCGTCTGATTCCTCTTTACCGAAGAAGCCTGTGCTCGAAATAATCGAGCACGGGCTTTTCTGGTCAAAACGTATCTTGTCTTTATCACTTTATCATGAGTTATTTTCCTTGGTTAACAATACTTGTTGTTTTGCCGATATTTGCAGGTTCATTAATTTTCTTTTTACCTCATAAGGGAAACAAAGTCGTTAGGTGGTATACTATATCTATTTGTTTATTAGAATTCCTTCTAATGACTTATGCGTTCTGTTATCATTTCCAACTGGAGGATCCCTTAATCCAATTAAAGGAGGATTATAAATGGATAGATGTCTTCGATTTCCACTGGAGATTGGGAATCGATGGACTTTCATTAGGATCTATTTTATTGACAGGATTTATCACTACTTTAGCTACTTTAGCAGCTTGGCCAATTACACGGAATTCGCGATTATTCTATTTCCTGATGCTCGCAATGTATAGTGGTCAAATAGGATTATTTTCTTCGCGAGACCTTTTACTTTTTTTTATCATGTGGGAGTTAGAATTAATTCCTGTTTACTTACTTTTATCCATGTGGGGGGGGAAGAGGCGTCTATATTCAGCTACAAAGTTTATTTTGTATACTGCAGGCGGTTCCATTTTTTTCTTAATCGGAGTTCTGGGTATGGGCTTATATGGTTCCAACGAACCAGGATTAGATTTGGAAAGATTAATTAATCAATCATCCCTGCAACCTTGGAAATACTTTTATATTTTGGCTTCCTTATTGCTTATGCTGTCAAATTGCCGATTATACCCCTACATACGTGGTTACCAGATACCCATGGGGAAGCACATTATAGTACATGTATGCTTTTAGCGGGAATATTATTAAAGATGGGAGCATATGGATTGATTCGGATCAACATGGAATTGTTACCTCATGCTCATTATCTATTTTCGCCCTGGTTAGTAATAATAGGAGCGATCCAAATAATCTATGCAGCTTCAACTTCTCTTGGTCAACGAAATTTCAAAAAAAGAATAGCTTATTCCTCTGTATCTCACATGGGTTTCATAATTATAGGAATTGGTTCCATAACCAACATTGGACTCAATGGAGCTATTTTACACAAATATTATCCCATGGATTTATTGGTGCTACACTTTTTTTCTTGGCAGGAACCGCTTCTGATAGAATGCGTCTTGTTTATCTCGAAGAACTGGGGGGAATATCTATCCCAATGCCTAAAATTTTTACCATGTTTAGTAGCTTTTCAATGGCTTCTCTTGCCTTACCAGGAATGAGTGGTTTTGTCGCAGAATTAGTAGTATTTTTTGGACTAATTACTAGTCCAAAATTTCTGTTAATGCCAAAAACACTAATTACTTTTGTAATGGCAATTGGAATGATATTAACTCCTATTTATTTATTATCTATGTTACGCCAGATGTTCTATGGATACAAGCTATTTAATGTTCCAAACGCAAATTTTGTGGATTCTGGACCACGAGAACTCTTTATTTTAATCTGTATCTTTTTACCAGTAATAGGAATTGGTATTTATCCAGATTTTGTTCTCTCCCTATCCGTTGACAGGGTAGAGGCTCTCTTATCCAATTATTATCCTAAATAGGTTTGCTTTTTTTTACTCGTCTGCTCTATTAATGCAGAAATAAGTAAAAAAGTATATAATGCAGAAATAAGTAAAAAAGTATAATTAGATCTATCTCGAATTTTTGAGAACCCTTTGATAAGGCGTTCAAGGGGTTCTCAAATAAAACATAAAAGTAAAAACCTTCATTTCATGAAGGTTTTATTTTATGTAATCATTTAGGTGTTAATGTAAACGAACCATAACTATGTAAGCCTATTCCTAATAGATTTATACCAAAATAACAAATCCAAATTATAAGAAATCCTATCAAAGCTATAAGTGCAGAATTCGTACCCTTCCAATTTGGATTTGTTCTACTATGTAAATAAATTGCGAATATGGTCCAAGTAATAAATGCCCAAGTTTCCTTAGGATCCCAATTCCAATAGGATCCCCAGGCCTCATTAGCCCATACTGCTCCACAAAGAATACCTACGGTTAAAAGGGTAAATCCTAGGCTAATGACACGATAACTCCAAGAATCCAAACGCTCCGTTAATTGATATTTGTAATAATTTGGAAATGAAGGGACAGAGGTTCTTTTTAAAGCACTTCTTTTTGCATAAAAATATTTAATATCACTAAAGAAAAATGTTTTATTTAAAACATTTTTTTTCTTTTTAGAAAAGAAATGGAAATTATTTCGAAATCTAATGATTAGAATAGCGGCAGATAATAAGGATCCGCACAAAAGAGTTGCATAGCTTAATAACATCATACTGACATGCATCATTAACCACTGAGATTGTAGAGCAGGTACTAGTATCGTGGATTGATGCATTTCAGTTAAAAGACCCGATGTGGCAAAGCCTTGCGTTAAAATAGTACTTGGCGTAGTTATTGTGCTTAAATCATTTTTAGAGTTCTGTATTTTAGGAATGGTATGAAGAATATACAGGGCCCATGAAAGGAAGATCAATGACTCATATAAATTACTTAATGGAAAATGTCCCGAGGAAGCCCAACGAGAAACTAAGAATCCTGTTATAGAGAAAAAAGTAACTATCATTCCTTTTTCTGACGAATCGCGTAATCCTCCAAGTTCACGAACTAATAAGGTTATAAAATGAATCGTAATCACAATTGAAATCGTTGAGAAAGAGATATGAGTTAGTATATGTTCTAAAGTTGCAAATAGCATAAGGGGAAGGTCCCATTACAAAATTGTAAATTTCGAATTGATTTCTAATCTATTGTATTCTTTTTCAAGAATGCCGCCACTCGGATTCGAACCGAGATGCTTGAGCACTGCTTCCTAAGAGCAGCGTGTCTACCAATTTCACCATGGCGGCTAACTTCAAATAATAGGTAACTTAAAAGAATAATAGCTATTATCTTGGGAATCGTCGATATTGGGAAAGTCCATAAAATTTAGGAACATTAGAGTTTTCATTAAAATAGACTTCGTTTGGTAGTATCGTTTCCATTTTTTTTTTTTACAATAAACTCTTGCTTTGCCCAATAGAAACACAAACACTGCTTGAAAGAGTTGGAACTTCTTTTTTCTAACTTGCAATTATAGAACTAATTTTTTCTAATTAATTTCCCCTTTACATTTTGAAAATTCTTTCAATACAATGAAAAAAATCCAAAAGGGTTTCTATTTAATGATGAAATTAAAATAAAATGGATAAATAGAAAAGGCTTTTTGGATTTTTTAAAAATTTCTAGAATGAAAGTCTTTATGCTCTTATTAATAAGATTTACTAACCTTATGATTTTGGAGAAGATAGGTGGAAGTTGTAAGTCCTATTGTAAGAATACTCCACTTTTCATAATTTTCCTAATAGAATATGAGGATTCTATTAGGAAAATTATGAAAAGTTCATTGATAGGAAAAGAATACTTAGCACACAGTATACCAAACAAAACTTTTTTTTTCTTGTATATATAAGATAAGAGGGGTTTTTTGTTCTAAGAATATTGTACCGAGTAATTCGACACATAAAAGTACATTCAAAGAAGAATCCAAATTATTAAATAATTGGAATTCTTTTTTGATAAGTCAATTCATATTATTCCAAAATCTTATTATTTGTTTGTTGCCCAGAAAAACCCTTTGGTTTTGGATGCTCATTACCGCTCGAAAATGATCTTGATTTTACTAAAGAATAAGATTGTACTATGGAAAAATAAGTCTTTTTCTTCCAAATATTTTTACGAATACGCTTTTTTTGACATTGAAGTACGTTTTTTTGGAACTGCCATTCAAAAAGGAAATTACTTTTTTCTAGTTGTATGTGAAAGACATCTATTGCTGCAAATCAATCCTTCTTTCTTCTTTTTATTAGTATTTATACTTAGATACTGAAAGATACTTAAATTTTGAATTATTTTTTACTTCATTTTGTCTAATGCGGATAAGACAACAAGAATTTTTTAACATTTTTTCTTTATATATTTTATACTTTTTTTTTAATAATATAGAATATATAGAAGGGTTTCTCATTTAAATCTATTTATATCTATTTATATATCAAGTATACTCCATATATAGATATATGGTATGGAAGCCTATCCCCCATATAAGATAAGACGGGGGGATAAAAAGAAGGGAAAATGAAAATAGTTAATTAAGTTCAGAATGGTATTCCATAAAGGAAAGGAATTCCAATCAAAACAAAAAATACTGAGTCTCTTAAACAAGACATTCTAAAACTTAGGTAATTTATAGTCATTAGAATTTTAGTTCTATATGAAGTAAGGACTATTCGATAATTTCTTATAAACATAGGTTTTCATTGGAATTCACTCAATCAGTTAATTATGGAACAAGAGAGCTGTTTCATCTTTGTTTTAAAGAAATATAAAAATGAATTATGAATAGAAAGTAAAATGATTCCACTTTTTTTTTTTTATTTTTATAAATATCTTTATTTAGTTAATAAAATAACTTCGTTACCTAGTTATTTTATTAACTTTTTTAATTTAACCAACTAAACCCATTCTTAATTTTTAATTATTTCAATGAGATAAATTTTGGAAAAATTAAGAATTTCAGTATTTTTTCTTATTCTTTTTATTTATTCTTTCAGAAAGAGATAAGAATTGGTTTGGTGAATCGGAAACAATTTTATAGAAAAATTGAAGTAAAAATTGAAGTAAAAATTGCAATTTCTTTTCTTATGGAACATACATATCAATATGCATGGGTAATCCCTCTTCTCCCACTTCCAGTTATTATGTCAATGGGATTTGGCCTTATTCTTATTCCGACAGCAACAAAAAATCTTCGTCGCATATGGGCTTTTCCTAGTGTTTTACTCTTAAGTATAGCTATGGTATTCTCAGTTCAACTGTCTATTCAACAAATAAATGGAAGTTCGATCTATCAATATCTATGGTCTTGGACCGTCAATAATGATTTTTCTTTAGAATTTGGATACTTGATTGACCCACTTACTTCTATTATGTTAATACTAATTACTACTGTAGGAATCCTGGTTCTTATTTATAGTGATGGTTATATGTCTCACGATGAAGGATATTTGAGATTTTTTGTTTATATAAGTTTTTTCAATACTTCCATGTTGGGATTGGTTACTAGCTCCAATTTGATACAAATTTATTTTTTTTGGGAACTCGTGGGAATGTGTTCTTATTTATTGATAGGCTTTTGGTTTACACGACCAATCGCAGCGAGTGCTTGTCAAAAAGCTTTTGTAACTAATCGTGTAGGGGATTTTGGTCTATTATTAGGAATTTTAGGTTTTTTTTGGATAACAGGTAGTTTAGAGTTTAGGGATTTGTTCAAAATAGCTAATAACTGGATTCCTAATAATGGAATTAACTCTTTACTTACTACTTTGTGTGCTTTTTTATTATTCCTTGGTGCAGTTGCGAAATCCGCACAATTCCCTCTTCACGTATGGTTACCCGATGCTATGGAAGGGCCCACTCCTATTTCGGCTCTTATACACGCAGCAACTATGGTTGCTGCGGGAATTTTTCTTCTAGCTCGACTTCTTCCTCTTTTCATATCTTTACCTTTGATAATGAGTTTTATTTCTTTAGTAGGTACAATAACACTATTCTTAGGAGCTACTTTAGCTCTTGCTCAGAGAGATATTAAAAGAAGCTTAGCCTATTCTACAATGTCTCAATTGGGTTATATGATGTTAGCTCTAGGTATAGGTTCTTATCAAGCTGCTTTATTCCATTTGATCACTCATGCTTATTCAAAAGCTTTATTGTTCTTGGGATCCGGATCCGTTATTCATTCAATGGAACCTCTTGTTGGATATTCACCAGATAAAAGTCAAAATATGGTTCTTATGGGCGGTTTAAGAAAATACATTCCAATCACAAGAACTACTTTTTTATGGGGTACACTTTCTCTTTGTGGTATTCCACCTCTTGCTTGCTTCTGGTCCAAAGATGAAATCCTTAGTAATAGTTGGTTGTATTCGCCCTTTTTTGGAATAATAGCCTCCTTTACTGCAGGATTAACTGCCTTTTATATGTTTCGGATATATTTACTTACATTTGATGGGTATTTGCGTGTTCATTTTCAAAATTACAGTAGCACTAAAGAGAGTTCCTTGTATTCAATATCCTTATGGGGAAAAAGGATACCCAAAGGAGTGAATAGGGATTTCGTTTTATCAACAACGAAGAGTGGAGTTTCTTTTTTTTCACAAAATATACCAAAAATTCAAGGTAATACAAGAAATAGGATAGGATCCTTTACTACGTCTTTTGGGGCTAAAAAAACTTTTGCCTATCCGCATGAAACGGGAAATACTATGTTATTTCCTCTTCTTATATTACTACTTTTCACTTTGTTCATTGGATTCATAGGAATCTCTTTTGATAATGGAGGAATTGGTAATGGAATAGCAGAGTTAACCATATTATCAAAGTGGTTAACTCCCTCAATAAACTTTACCCAGGAAAGTTCTAATTCTTTTGTAAATTCATATGAATTTATTACTAATGCAATTTCTTCTGTAAGTCTAGCTATCTTTGGTTTATTCATAGCATATATCTTCTATGGATCCGCTTATTCTTTTTTTCAGAATTTGGATTTAATAAACTCTTTTTACAAAGGAAATCCTAAAAAAGAATTTTTAGATCAAGTAAAAAAAAATATATACAGTTGGTCATATAATCGTGGTTATATAGATATTTTCTATACTAGGGTCTTTACCCTCGGTATAAGAGGGTTAACCGAACTCACGGAGTTTTTTGATAAGGGTGTTATTGATGGAATTACCAATGGAGTGGGTCTTGCTAGTTTTTGTATAGGAGAGGAAATTAAATATGTAGGGGGAGGTCGAATCTCGTCTTATTTATTCTTTTTTTTATGTTATGTATCTGTGTTTTTATTCTTTTTTCTTTCTTAAGTTAAGGAATTTACAACAAGTCTCTTGCAAAAATAACTATCCTATCCCCTTTCTACAATCTCTCTATATCCTTGTTACATAAGGTAAGTATTGTATAATAGTTCGGTTTTCCGCGATTTTTTCCATTCCTCTGTGTAAATACCCTAATATGGGTTCACAATCAATAACATCCTCACCATCGAGAGTAACGATCAGTCGAAGAACACCATGCATTGATGGGTGTTGAGGGCCCATATTGACTATCATGAGATCTTTTCTTGTAAGCGGTAGACTCATATCCTTTCTTCCTTAATTCATTATTCCATGAAAATGGATTATTCCATGAATTCCTCAAAGCGAGGCTCATCAAAATGAAAAATCTAAGACTACTATAAGACTACTAAAAAAATAATAAAACAAGAAAAAAATTTGAACGATTAAATTACTGCTCCCGAATATTCAACTGACCGATTAATTTCTTATAACGTACTCTATTTTTCTTTGCCAAATAAGCCAGCAAACGTCGACGTTTTCCCAAAAGTCTTCGTAGACCTCTTTCCGATGAAAAATCTTTTTTGTGTAATTCCAAATGTGAAGCAAGTCTCCGTATCTTATTGGTGAAACTGAATACTTGAAATTCAACAGAACCCCTGTTTTCTTCTTTTTCTTCTTTAACCATAAATCCAAAAATTTTTCTACCTCCTTTCTTTTTCATGTATTTTTCTGATCAGGAAAAATACAAAATTATGTCAGTTATTTTGAAGTTATTCTAATCTCGTACACACACAAATTTGCAATTATTCATCTACTACTGGAATTTGGATTTATTTTATCGATGCAAATTGGATTTGGATAGAAGGGTACATTCTTTCTAATATTTTAGATAGAAGAAATGTTTCTTCTATCTAAAATATTAGAAAGAATTTTGCTGATTTATTTATTGCTATATGCAATTTATGGAATTGATACACCATTTAATTGATATCATTTAGCAAAATGAAACACAGCATATGCATCCATCTTTTGGCTCGAGAATTTCACGGGATAGAGATATGGTATAAGAAATAGACTATTAAGTAACTCTAAATGAATTGTGGATACATCTGTATCCTTAACATACTGAAACGATTGTCATTATTCGTATCAAACCAATAGCGATTCATACAAGCTAAATCTTCTAATCAATGGTGGGCCAATAATGAATTTTTTTGCATATGTATTAAGACGCTTGGCCTGATTTCGAAATTGTCCAGAGTTTTATATGTTGTTTTCATTGCAAAATGATGGGTCTCCTTCCATAACTTTCCAATTACGAGTACGAGAATTGAAAGACATGAAAATTCTCAATTCTCTACGGCGTCTAGTAGATAGAAACAAGAAAATCAGAAGAATCTTTCTCTCTATTCACTATCATTCCGCGTCTTCGACTTCTATTAGTTTCTTTTCTTCTTTAATGCAATAGCTATAGTTTGATATAAGAATCCATTTCTCAAAGTAATGGAAACCATTCTCTTATAGGAAATGGTTCGAAAATCGCTATTCCACCTTTTAGGTATCGTGAAAAGTGATACCTGTGAAGATCGTGCATTTCAGTCAAATTCAGATCCGTTTTTCGAGTCCATGATATAATATAACCAAATTGGATAGATCTTCCACCTGTTTAGCTAAGAAAGAATAGATACAGAGGTGGATAATAGATCGATATGAAGATCATGAGCTGCCCCATAATGAAATCGCCAGTAGTCGCGAATATCTCCTTCTTCCCTAATCCAAGATTGGAGAAAGAAGATCTAAGAGGGACCTATGGAGAATGTAGTCAGAAATCCATAATAGAGTCCGACCACAACGACCGAATTAATTATCCTCATCGAGAAACTTAGACTACTAAATAGAAAAGATTTGAAAATCATGGCATGGGTCTCCTTTTTTTCTTTCTTTAGAGTTTTCTATATGCACAATTTCTCGATGTTTCGATGAGAATTTCTTGACTTTCCATATATAGAAAGAGATAGACTATAAATGACATCTCTTATGTCAATAAGACCAAAGGGATGGATATTAAATGATAGGAAGTGCTAGGAAGTGAAATAGAATGAAATAGAGCCACTTTGGGCTTCCCTATGAAATGAGGCATGGAACGGAGCCACTACGAAGAAATTATGGGAGTTACGAAAGAAGCTTCGGACTCATATTGTTCATGGGTTGAGAGCGGGAGTTGAACTCTAGGAGGTCGAATCCCCCCTTGTTCCTCAGTAGCTCAGTGGTAGAGCGGTCGGCTGTTAACTGACTGGTCGTAGGTTCGAATCCTACTTGGGGAGATTTTATTCATTCTTTAATGTAAGAATTTTAATGTAAGAATAAAGAATTGAATTAAAGGGCTTGCTTTGACCCTTAGGAGTAGGTAACCCGTTCGCTATCCTTGTTTCTATTTCTATTGCATTCTATCTCATCGTATCACATTCTGTTCTACGATTCCACTTCGACAAAAGGAAAGAGCATACCTAAGTTCAATAGCTTTACGTCCGCTATCCCGATCATGATTTTCCTACCCTCAGGGGGAAAGTAAAGGCCCTTCCCCCTTTGGAAGGCTGTGGGCGAGGAGGGATTCGAACCCCCGACACCGTGGTTCGTAGCCACGTGCTCTAATCCTCTGAGCTACAGGCCCAGCTGTCTCCACTGGATCTCTTCCCGGGGGTACCCCTTCATTTCAGGTTAAGAAGATGGGAAAGCGCCTTTCTCTCTATAAGAACAGTGCGTTCCGAGGTGTGAAGTGGGAGAGAGGGGATGTGATGATTGAGGTTTTGAATAAGACGACCTTTGCATTTTAGATTTGGATCTTTTTCTTATTTCAAAATAGTGAAAAAGTCAAATAAGAGGTGTTAAGCTTTTTATCATTCTGGCATCGAGCTATTTTGCCGCAGGACCTCCCCTACAGTATCGTCACCGCAGTAGAGTTTAACCACCAAATTCGGGATGGATTGGTGTGGTTCCTCTACGCCTAGGACACCAGAATATCGAACCATGAACGAGGAAAGGCATGAGATAAATATTGGCTAGTAATTGTGAAGCCCCAATTCTTGACTGAAAGGGACACCAAAGGCCTCTGC
>NW_028260368.1:6931533-6969068 GCF_056163025.1 Triticum urartu | reverse complement strand
ATGGGTTCAGGAATGCCATGCCAATAACAGATAGAGCAGCTAATGGTCAAGCCAGAGGCAGCAGGTCTCATTCCAGACTCCACTCAGAATACCCGGCTCTTTTTCTAGACTCCACTAGGAAGACCTTGCTCTTTCACAGATACGGGGATCAGACATGGCTATCGCTTCGACAGCTTCTCCGGATGAAAAGACGCCGCCCAATGGATGGAGTTGGAGGGACACGGAATCCTGGATATCTTGCCTTGGTTCCGACTCTAAACCGTTCTAAACAGATTCTTTCTGCATACTGATGTTGGCAGTTATGCCTAGGTGATAGATGTATGTTGCTGGATTGGAAAGCTATACGATCCCTTTTATTCAATTATGACAGCTGAGAGGAATTTGGGATGGCCCCGCTAGAGTTTCCAAAATGAATCGAATTGAACCCTATTGTTTTTTTCACTCTAAATTCCATAGTATCAATACAATAACCTTTGAGAAATTGTGAGAACGGGAAGATGCAGTGAAAATAGCCGAAGAGTTGAGCAACCCCTAAAAGCACTCACAATGAATGGTACCAGCGGATACCAACCAGATAGAAACATGCTGAGAAATCTCTGTTATAGCTGAAACTAATATACCAATCCTATCCGTGACCCTTTCCACATTCTTTTCTTAGTCACCTAACCTATGACTGCTTTTTCTTTTAAGCTTTAATAACCTTAACATTCGAATCTGCATCTGCTATTTCAGTTCTGTCTAAAGATACTTATTCTTTGATCACTTGAAACATAGTAGAAAGCATCTAAAACAGATATTATTGTGGATTCCCTCTCCTTGTGGCTGGACTCCTTTTTACATGGACAGACAGGGAAAGTGGAATCTGAGGAATTAGCTGGAACAGACTCACCTTAGCTTTGAACGACTATATCCCCTCTTCTATCTACATATGGATATATATGGTCTTTAATAAAGGAAGATGATTTTAGCCGAGGACTAACACAGCTTCCATTTTTGCAGCACATCTCTCAGTGGGAATAGCATCATCCATGACTTCAGGCACAAGCTAGCTACGGGTAAGCACAAAAGGTAATGACGAGAGGGCCGTCCTATGTACCCTGAAAGAGAAACTATGTGATAGAAGCCCGCTTTCCCTCTCTTCTATCCCACCTAACCACTTCGGGTATCAGTGGCCTCGTGATCTCCATGAACAGAGATCACTACACAAAAACAACTATATGAAAAAACTTGCTTGCTTCTTCGAATCTCGAAATAACAGAACATATAGAAAGTGTTTTTGTGATGAGACCATTCTCTTCGGGGAACCTATAGAAAGATTATCAGACGGCTTTCATGATATTATGCTTCCTTGCCCGTGTGGAACATGTGTGAGCATTATGTTTTTCCAACAAGTGATCCGACTGGAAGAAGTGTTATATGAGGACTTCGAGATCAAATAGAGAATCTGTCTCTCCATTCCTCGTGAGCCACTTATTTCTCCGAAATCAGAGATCAGAGTGATTTTCCTCCTTTTTCCCAAATAGTCGACGGTCTTACACCATTGGGATACTTCGGATAAACTGGAGTACATATATGAGAGACCGGTGCTAAAACCTTTTCTCGAGATATCTTCCAGATTCTTAGGGTCCTTGCTCCGGATCTCGCCCCCCGGTGCGAAAGCAGTTGTGGGTTCCGTAGTTTGAGAATTCTACTAATTCCAAGTATTCCATTATTATTATTAAATAAGAGAATATAAAAAAGTAAAGAGGAGAAGACATAACCAGAAGAATTGTGAGAAATAAGTTAATTTATATCAAGTTGAGGCATTTCGATTTGGATTTCAAATAAGAAAAGAAAAAAAAGATTTTGTGAAATTTAGGAGTCGTTCGAAAGCATCAAGAGGAAGAACTCAGATAGAAAGGCAGGCGAAGTTGGCGGCCAACCTAATCCCCCTCCCAGTTGTACCCTTGTGCATCCCCTTCGTAAACGATTTCCACTGGATCTGGAGATTCCCGGGTCCCCCCGAATCGTCATCTTCGGACCCTGAATCATCATCCCACCCTTTTACGCTTCCTCGAAGAAGACGGGCCTGCCTCGTTCGCCCCATCATTTGCTTTTGTGCTTTCAGGGGATCCCGTGGAATGAGCCTCCTGCTCTTCCGCAGGCGCATCGGGGTCGGGAGAATCTGGTTCACCGAGCTCGGCGCGGCGAAACCGCTTCGCCAGATTGGTGGCTGTTGCGACGAATTCGCTTCCATCTCCGGCTTCCGTATAAATCAGAGAAGATTTGTTGAAGAGTATCTCCTCCCTCACTATTCCACAATATAAGGACTTTCAGTGAACGATCGCGCAGACTCACCCTCCTCTAAAGGAAGAGGAGTGCCTACTTCGTTAAATATTCTTTCAACCTTGGAAGTCAACTCCGAAATCATGGCTTCGGGATGGGCGGCGTGCGCCATTTCCTGCTGGAGGTCTGGTAGTCCGCCAACGGGAGGTTGGTCTATGGGAAAGTCACCCTCGTTAGGAGCATTGGTCATGACGAGAACATTGAGATCCGCGACATTCTCATTCCCAAGATGAAAGGCTATTCCTTGAACTCCGAATAAGACAACTAATGCCATTATTAGTACTGGCAACGCAAGACCAAACGATGGTATAGCAATGAACAAAAGAAATGACACTTGGAAATAATGAACGAAGAATCATTGGAATTTCCCATCTTTTTCAGCTCTGCTCCCTAAAAAAAGGGGGACTTTCTAAAGTGACTGGGTTTTTTACCCAAGAACCTGCTATTAAAGAGAAAGAGACAGACTAACAAGAAACAGCCTTTACTTATTCCTACCTGGGACTGAACACCTACACAATAGAGATTTGAAGAAGTAACAACATTGTTCTTTTTAAGTACAGTAAGATTTCGACAAAAAGAATGGGGGTCTTCCCCTCGCTTTGAGGGTCGCTTGAATTTGAGTTCGTTTGCTGGTCAGGATCGCCTCGAAAGCCGTTTGCGGGCGCATACGTTTTCTCGCTTCATTGTTATACGATTTTATTCAAACGAGATCCCTACCTACGACATAATTAGCGGGTCAGCCTGCCTTTAGCCTTGGAAGAACTATTTGGTTGGTACTTGATAATTTCTATCTGTGGCTACTCCGCGAGCCCTTGCAAAATGGGACTTCCCTAGCTATCAGTCTAAGAATGCTTCAACGAGAAAACAAGCTGTCACATGACATCGTCTACCAACTGAGCTATTTTCATCGCCATTGAAGCAAGTTTAACGCAAGCTCTACTCCGGAAAGACATGAACTCGGTTCCCGTACTGGTCACATGCAATTAGAGCCTATCATCCGCAGATATGGGCGTATGTCTTTACTATACGCATATTTTTATTCATCCGTGATAAATGAGTGCTTCTCAATCGTTCCCAGTCCCATCCTTGCGTCTCTCTCCCGGTCATGCCCGTCTTCTTCGAATCCTCCTTTACGATGGTGGTATTTTAGATAGCCTGAAAGGCCCCGTCAGCGATAGAAGCTATGGGTTTTTTACTTGCGGTAGACTGTACCTTTTTTATTTATTTCTTACCAAGACTCTCTTCTACGGAATTCCTGGCGTAAACCCCCGGAGGGCGTGCCCCGCAGGGCGTTTGTTCAACATAACAAGAGCAGAGCTTCAAATCAGCTCATTTTCTTTCTCATGTAAAAATGGGTACTCCGCTGCTTTGTTTTTTCCTGAGGATACCAACTTAACCGATGGAATGGAATGCATTCATCATCGGTATGGATTTGATACCAACTCCCTATCGTTCTTTCGTCTATTATGAGATTAAGACATTAACATGCGCCAGTAACATTAAGCATGATCGTATCCGGAGGAGCTAGATTGTAAAAAGATAAGGAAACCTTAGATGCTTCATGATTTTCTCTTTGGCTCGATTGCTTTATATTTGTCTTATTTTAGGAAGGCCTAAGAATGGAAGAGAATGAGAGATATTCATGTTATCGCGAGCCGCAGGAGACGACTAGTCATGTACAACCATTTCGATCGCTTTAGCGTGCTGTCTTCTTGTCTCTACTCGAGATCTATTCTATAATTTGACATGTGTGGCATGGGGGCCGGCGGTATTGTGTGTTGTTGAAACACTGGTAGCGAAAACTAGAGTGGAATGCTTGACGAAGACACTGGGGTTCCATGACGGCTACGCTGTAGACAGTGAGGGACGAAAGCTAGGGGATTTTCCCAAAGTGGTCATACTCTCTTACTGAGTTATCAAACCTGCCTGCACCAGCCCAACCTACCGCGACACTTGGTCGGTACGTGCTGTTTATCTCCACGCTATCTGTGACAGTTAGCACGCCTCCTTTATTACAATCTGTGTATTATTCAACTTAATTAGATAAAGGCCTCTCATTATTTGTTTAAATCTTTGCTACTTACAGATGTGATTGGTGTCGGGAATCCTACCCAAACTTGGAAAAGAACTATTCTATTTGGCACTTGAGAAACCGATATAGGATTTAGGTCGTCCCGACCAGTAACAAAAGGGAAATTGGGCCCATTCACAAGAAATGAGAATTCTCGTTCGTATAGTATAAAAGAAGGAGGTCGGCAACCGTGCTTTGGACAAATTGACTTTCTTCGCCATTCTCCTTTTTCATCTATATACACAATTCTACTTGATTTGCCCTTGAATAGTAAGCCCGGAATTACTAAATTGTATGGTTGTTTTCCGCGTGGTGAGCAGGATCCAACCCATCGAGCGGTGGCCCTATCCAACGGTTGGTTCTTGTTATAATGGTTGGGGAGACCTTTGATTGTGAATACCAAGTGGAACAAGCGAGTAAAGAGGGAAGGCAGTCTAAGTTTCCAATCCAGTGTCCTAAGCGCCCTGCTTTCGTCTTGATTTATTGCATAGGTAGTGTGCAGCTGCTGCCCGTTTCAAACTTGTACTCCTCTGGTAGTGTAGTAAAGCCCATTAGAAGTGAGATTCGTTGATTCTATCAATAATCTTAAACTTAAACCTCGTGAAGCCCTACCCTAGGTAAAGGGCTTCTGCTACCAGACGGATTGAGTGAGGAAACGTATGCACGGCTTCACTATTTAGTAAGGGCAGCGGCTTATAGAGTAGGAAAGGGTGTGGCCATAGTTTCCTGCACACCGAAGCCTATTAGTGACCCGCTTTGGAGACTCATCCCAGGGAAAAGGTAGGAGCGCCAAAAGCATCTGTTGGTGGGTAATCAGCGGAGCAGCTTCTTTACACGCCGAAGTAGATATGTATGGTCAGGGGAAACCGACAAAGGAACCATAAGCTAGAATACTGGTATCAAGAGATGACAGGTACAACCCCATCTTCTATTCTGAAAGGAAAAAAGAAGAGGTGCACACGGCTAACTAATCTAAATAATGAGTGAGAAAAGACCTTCCTTCGTGGGCATTGACCGCTAAAGATGCCACTGCTTCTCAATCCGAGACAACAACTAACGCTTCTTTTGGTGTTACTACCCCAAACCCCAATCATTCCTGTTCGCTCATACCACGTCTCAATAATCACTCCAATCTGACACCTGCGCCATGTTTCTCGATCAAAAATGAATGAACTTCTGGTTCAGAAACCAATCGTGTGGATACGTGGACACAATGGGATTATTCCTGCGAGTAAGAAGCGTTCACAATCGGGTAATTCGTACCTCCAGCTGTCTTTAAATAAATATCTCGCCTAGCAGGAACCTAAATCCAACTAGATTAGATGGAAATGCGTATCATGTGAGGAATCAATCCTACACTCCTTTCTGGTTATTTGAAAGTCGTGCTAGCATTCTTTTTTATAAACAGGAATGGAAACAGAGCTTTAGCCTTACTTAGCTTTCTAAAGAGAAACAACTTATCTCCTTTCCTTTTTACAGGTGTACAGGACCCGAAGGGAGAAATAGACCCGCCACCGGACGAGTTAAGCGCTAGGCGTTTTCTCGCTGGTTAGCGCATCCGTGTACCATGGACCCCATAACCCATTGTATGCCCTAAAGCCCTGAACCCCACTTTCTCCGCCTTTCGAAGGTCATACCACTAGTGTAGTACTGAAACGAGGATTGCGCCTAGCGTAGGACACCTAACTTGACTCAGCATCCCTTGCTAAAAACAAACAAGGGGGGTTTGTTGAAACAATGGGTACTTCCGGAATCGAAGCCAAACAAAGGGCGAAGCCTAGGACTTGAAAGAAAACGGAAGCAGTGATACGAAACCAAAATAAGAAAGAATTAGACGAATAGGACTATCTTATTAACAGTGTTTTTCAACACACCCTCATCAGATCATTTACGCGGGTCTGACACAGGCAGTGAAGAAGAGGGCGCTGGTAAGCTACTCCTATAACTTGATTTCGAAAGACTTTCTCGCCTGAACAATTATAATAGCGAACTTCACTACCGAACCAACCCTTCTTTTTCGCCAGGTCTTGTCTAGTTACTTTCCAAAGAAAAGAGGATGCCCACTTTAAAAAGGGAAAAGGCAAGGCTTGATCTTATCCACCAGCCTCAGCAGCCCCTTTTCCTCTAATCCAGTACTAAGCGCTATCGAATTGACATAGATAAACATGGAGAGAGAAATCAAGTCCGGCAGTCCAGTCTTTTCTTCTACCAGCTCTAGTGCTAGCTTTCTCCGATCTCTCTGTAGACAGCATTAAATAGGGGTAGGTACCATATTCATAATACTAGAAGGTGATCCCTGCTTAGAGACATGACTGCGAGCTGTTTGTTACCTGATTGTCACCGAGCTTGATGCTGCTGGTCTTCCACCTCACCCATAATGTTGAGGGAAACTTGACCTAAGCGGAAATGGATTGCGAAACCATTGATTCTTTCAAAACCGGTGTTTCTTACTCTAAAAAATAAATGATAGGGTTTAGGTCGCTCTTACTTTCTTAGCGCTTACCGGATATAAATTCGTATTTATCTCCACTTACTAAATAGGGGGTGCGGAAGGGTGAAAAGATGGAATTAAGAATGATCTACGCCATTGCCATTCTTCTCTAATCACCACTTCTTCCTTCAATATCTCCTCCTGGCGCCAGCCAGTGAGACCTTTCGTTGCATCCTCCACCTACCTATCCCCCCTCCTGTTCAGGAACCAACTGGATCAAAGTGAGGCAAAACAGCGTCTATCTCCTAGAAATAGTCTTTGTCGAGCTCAAGCTCAAGATAGTTAAGTTTTTCATATGGCCAGTGGTGAATTGATACTTTAACAGCGAAAAGTGCACCTTCAGTTGGAAAAGAATGCGCGATCTGTTTCATTCGGCTAGGGGCTCTCAACCATTCTTTCAGGTCAAGCGGAACCATGACTCCACTCGTTAGGTCTGGTGACCCTACAAATATTATATGTGAACCCGCGATAAATGTGCTTCAGTGCTGCCGTGCTTTAGAGAAGCTGCCGTGCCTACCCCACCCCAATTGGTCGTGCTTTTCCTGTTTCTTAAGCCACGCGAATGAATCAGGTCTGCGTTTGCTCGGAGGAAGGTGTTTAGCCAGAGCGTTTCTCAGCTCAGACAAAGCTTCTCTTTACGTGAAGTGCCACGGTTCCTTTTCCCTCTTGACCCGGCTTTTCCTATTCTAACGGTAAAAAACTTGTACTGGAACGGCAGCCCAGGGTTCGATCTTTGTTACCCCCACTGATTGTGCGATCTTCTAGGCCGATATTGGCTTACGGAAAAGAAAACTCCTAAAGTGGCAGATTTGGAAGCAAATCCTGAGCTTCCATCAATGAAATTCCATTCAATGTGCCTGGGGTCCCCTCTGTTATCAATAAATGAGTAGGCGCTGAAGACGGCGAGTGCGGCGCATGAGGACGGCAGGGATGAGTTGCGACTCAAGGAGCACAGAATGTAAACAGGCAAGTACCCGCTGTTGATGCATCGTCGGAGTAGGAAAGGGAAAGCCTCGAGCTCTAGCAGCTGTCCCGCGTGCATTGGCTTAAGAAAGGAAGTCGGCACGGGCAATCCGGAATCGATTATGCGCCTCTTTTCCTCATTCAAAAAGAAAGGACTTGTGCGAGTCACCCAGCAATGGCTTTTCACATCGATGATGCATATTTCCAATGCTTTTTGAATTACAATAAAAAGATGAAATAGTTCACTCTGGCATAATCCATTGCAAGATCCGTTCATATTAGCTATCTACTGCCTGACTTGCCCCACTTACTAAATAGGGCTCATTACATTCATGGAGAGAAAGGTAAGCGTGTAAACAAAGCTAGCTTCTGCCGGAGAGAGTTGCTTGCCTCTTGCTGCCACTAAACCCCAATGTGAAAGAAAAGCAAGGCGATCTACCGAACAAACATTTCCTTTCTTTTTTAATAAGATAACATTGGGAGAATATTCTGGGATTTGTTTTGTACCGATTGAATGATTTCGGCAAGCTAAATCCATTCGTTTGGGATCCTTTCTTTCTCCCCTTTTTATACTCAAAAGCCGTTGCCTTTCCTACTCGAAAAATGGCTTGCTCCAATTATTAAATAGGGCGGAGTTGTCCTTTCTTACTCGATAGCCTTTGTGCTTCCCCTATTTAATAAGTTCAGATGGGAAATGCGGATAAGCTTGAGAACAGACAGCTCTTCACTTTAAAAATCCACCCCAGGTATCTCTACCTGTAGGCAGAGGGTCCTCGTTCTTCTGGAGATGCCGCTGGCGCTGCTGAAGTGGATTGGGATGGCTGCGCCAAAGTCTACTGATCCATTAATAATTTGCAACATAAGCTTTAGTGCCTTGCTATGGCGAGGTCGTTCTCCCCGCCAGAGTCGGTGAAGCTTGATAGTATCCTCGCATGAATTCACATACGTAAGATCCCGGTAATCTTCAGGACCATGGACATCGTGAACGAACTGGCCTCTCAATCCTGATGGTGGTACCCATTCTGCTAGTGCGAAAGCTGTTCCCGTTTCTTCGTGATCCGATCCGGTATCAGCGGATACTTGCATTTATCCGGGAAGGGTTGAAACAATGGAATGCAACGCAACAAGAAAACGTGTATGTTAAGTTCTATAGTTGATGTGATGCGGCTCGACTCATCATTGCTCTCACAAAAAATCAATGTTTTCGGTTCCCTTTTTACTCTCGAATTATCATATAGAAAGATGTTCAGATTCAGTTCTCTCTGAAAAGGAAGACGGGGCCCTTAGGGACACAGTAGTACCATTTCAATTGTGCGAAAGGTCGTGTCCTGGTAGCCTCTCTGCTGTAGTAAGATGAACGGTCTCATTGTATAAAACAGTCAATTCTTCCATTTATTAAATTGTCAAATCGAGATTGTGTGGGTGTAGATAGAATAAGTCAAGGCTGTTTCTTGTTAGTCTGTGTCTTCCTCTTTAGTAGTATCCAGGTTCACCTTCCGTTGTTGCTCCTCAGAAAACTCGTAGAATAGTCTAGTCTCATTGGCCCTCGTCGATGGTAACAAACGCTCCAGTCTCCCCGCTCATGGTCTAGTTCTCCTAATCTAACGAAGTGCTCCCTCCCTCCTACCTAGGTGTACCTCTTCATTGGAGCAAACCATCCAGCAACTTCTTACATTTAGAATTCCCTTCTAAGCTGGCTATAACCATCCTTATTGACCAGAAAGGAATTGAGAAAGGGGATGCTATAACCAGACCATAGACAGCGTTTCCACATTCACTTTTGAACTTAGGGAAACAGTGAAAGAAGCCCTCGTTCCCGCTCTTCTTTCCCCCGACTTACCCTTAGAAGGAAAGTAGGGGCCTCGGTTTCTGCAAAAGAAACCTACACCAGTGAATTTCTTTTTCGTAGGTGATCCCGCTCCCAATCGCAGATTTGAATAATCAAGTCGGTATGGGGCTGCTCCCTTTTGTTACTCCCTAAAATATTGGCCTCGCTTGGACATATCCGCGAGGACCTGGGGCGAGGACCTGGGCGATTTTGATCCGTTTCTCCGCGCTCGCCGTTTCAAGGTGAAGATCCGAGTAAGTAGAGCGTAATAGGCGATCCGCCGGGCACTTATTTCGACAGGACCTAAGAACCGTTTTAATGCGTTTCCTTAAGAAATCAATAGATGGTGCTTCAGGAAAAGGGTTCGGCGGGGTGTGGCTTGTGGATGGCTCTGACCTCAACTCCTCTTTTCCATCGGCGTCTCTCCGTCCCACCCCTTTTTTTCGTTGATCATCATCTCCTGGCGTAGCGGAAGCACTCGACGAGGCCTCTACGACAGAAGAGATTCTTGCCCGTTTCTGCCCGGACGATTCCATAAATAAATAAAAAGAAAAGTTCAGAGGAAAACGCATAACCAGAAGAAAAAGATATCGTGATGTAAAATGATCATTCGGACACCCTCACCTTTCTTAGGACTATCAAGCCTTCTCGAATTAGGTCTATGGTAGAAGCTTTGAACGTAGACCCGGATACAAATCTTTCACTCACTGAAAAGTGAAAACCTGTGACTATATCGTCCTGAAGACGGATGCGGCGGGAAGAAGTGGCATTTAGAAGTGTTGCTGACTTTACATTTAGGTTTCGGCATAACAAAGCTTGCACTGTCTTTTCGCACTTAGGCGCACAGCGTGCCGTTGGTAATGATTCTACTACGGTGCTGCAAATTCGCAAGCTGATCCTAAGTAATCGTTGTTGTTCATTGGATTCCTCCGGAATTACTTCGTTAGGATTGAAGAATTGCTGCAATGCTTCCTGAATAGACTCGATTCTCCGTCGAGAGTTTCTTTGAAAGTCTTACCTAAACTCTTCCGACTGAATATGAGAAAGCCTATAAAACAACGAGCTACTATCATTTCTTCATTATAGATTGAGATCTTCTTCGGACTTGATGCACAAATAGATGGAATAGCAGCAAATAGCATATTTCTATCCTTCATATCCGTAGAAAGAAATCTCATCTCCAGGTAACTCCATCTTTTTCAGCTCTGCTCGCTCACTTTTGAAAGGAAAGGAGACTGATCTTGACGTCGGCGTGGGTTCTACCAACGAAACGAATCCGTTTTGGATTGAGATTTCACATAAGCATTGCACAATGATCCGCATTAGGCGGGGAGCAGCAATGATACCGCCGGCCAGGAATAAGTACCTATCCCTCTTATACTTAAGAAAAGAGAAGATAAGCTGGTGTTGAGAAATGAGAAGTGGGCTATATCCCCGGGGACTTTTTAAAAGCAGCTGAAAGGAAATGCTGCTTCCTTTCTATACGCTAATTCTTGCTTTGAAGAGATGTTCCAGACAAGGCATTCTTAAGTCCCACCTCACCTATATCCAACTTGAGGTATTCCATTGTTTCTAGTATAATAAGCAGGTTTAAGCCATGGAAGACATGAGTCACTAAAGTGCTGTTAACTAGATCGCGAAAGATGTGCCAAAGAGGTTTTCCAGCACATGGAATAGCACTCGCAGGGGCATCCTGTCAGTCGCCAGGCCATGCACATTTGAAAGAATTCCCACACACAATGGGAGCCGTTTCAACCATTTCTGCTCTACGTTGCAAACTAGGGGGCATAAGCTACCAAACCCCTGGCTAAGAATCTATATCATACCGAGCAATCATTCCGTCTTCTTGAGAAGAAAGAACGCATGAATCCTCGCTTTGAGCTCACCTACGAGTGCACCTAACAAGGTTTTCCAGACCTAATAAACGTTCATTGCAAAGAAATGTTGACCTCTGATTTAGAGAGGATCAACCACAGTTTGAGAAAAGAAAAGTGCACACCGGCATTATGCCTCGTAAAGCTACCCCCATTCATAGCTTTATTCACTGTCTGCTCGAATAGCTTCATTTCAATGTTAGGATGACCCGCAAGGTCGTCTAAAATAGCTTCCACCTATCTAGTTTCCATGTGGCACGCCAACCACAATCACTTCATCCCTTGGCTTCTTTATCATAGCTGCCTACCTCTTCAGATCAAGGATCAAAGACTACAGGAGCTCAAAGTTATTGTCGCACACTTCCATCTAGGAGATGCATGTTAAGCTATCCCTTGGATTATAGCCTAGGAGATCGATTGGCAGGCCTTGTTCTATGAAAAGAGTATCCTTATGGTTTAGGAACCCCAACATCTATTGAAAAGTATGATGCACCCCTCGGTTTACCAACATTTCCATTCAATCTCATTTAGATTCTATTAACTAACAAGCCGGGATCCAATTCCATTTCAACCGCTGAGGTCATTAACGAACTAGAAAAGAGCTAAGGAACTATTTCCAGATACCTAATCGGGTGCTGAACGAACTACTACTTCAATATGTCATTGCAATTTCAAATGGGTTTCGATGGCACTCAAGCAGCCTCACTACTTCGATCTCAGTAACCTAATGATCTCCCCAAACCAACTCATTCTCGGAAGGAGACATGGCCAAGGGTGAACAAGATATGATGGCTGAGAATCTCTATTCCTACAAAATAACATGATTCACATGCTCAATACCCAGGACGGTGGTTCCTCCCGCCTGGCAGGTCTAAGAATACAACCCCTACGACACAGTTGAAACCAATTGTCTCTCACTTCAAAGATGGACCCTCTGTTCCTTTGAAATGCCTTTGATACATCAATTCTGCACTTTTGAAAGTGAAGATCTAGGTCCAAGAGGAATGAAATGAGCATACCAGGAGTTGTCTATTCACATGTCATATGAAGAATACTTATTTTCAGAGAGTGCCTCCAGGTTCTCTAGTAGCTATATCAAACCACAACTCTGTACTAGCCAAGAGGCTTCGGTACTAACCAACACACCAGGATTCAAAGATGCAAAAAGAAAAAGGAAGATAATACCACTGCTGTAGATGCACGCCCTTCTCTTAGTTGAGAAGAACACAGGTAAGAAAGTCTAGAAAGTTCTGAGACTGGGGTAGGTGAATCCATTGACCTTGACGTAGGGCTTTCCCTCCACCCGATGGTGATTGACTTACTGAAGACCGGCCCTAAGCCATTAATGAATTGAGCCTGGTGAACCATTGATATAGCACTCTGCGGGGCGAAGGCTATGCTTATCACGATAGTTTACAGAAGCTCTTTCCTGACCTGGAATAGACGAATCCTAACAAGATTCTAGACATACGCGGGATGAAACAACATCTACTCGAATTTCATTCACAAAGCCATCAAGGCGGCGCTCAAGAGAGGTTGTTGTCTACCTAATGCCATCCCTTCGATCAGATTGTAATGGCAGTAGCCCCGGTTTCACGGGTTTCGATACCCCTGCAATGTGCAAGAACATCCTCGAAAACGTCTGATGTGACTTCACCTGAAAGTGCATCTGGAACCGCTCCCAGTGCTGATTTAGATGCTGTAGGAACGAACAAAGATTGTGGTGCTGAAACAAACGGACAACAGGATCTGTCCTCTATTGGCGTTTGATAGCTCATTGCTACCTCGCCGGAGGGATGGGGAGATAGACTCTGACCCAGATCTCGCTATAGCCGCCAACGGATCAATTCATTAAGGGCACACCCAGGCAGGGAAGAATTCTCAATTAGTTCATTGAGTTTAGGAAAGGATGCCAGTTTGGAACAGTTGGTGGAGCATGGTGAAACGCGCTCATTTGGAGTGGCTGAAACAGAAACGTACTCGAGAGCTACTCGTCTTCCTAAAAGCTCTAGCAATGCAAGACCTGTCCTAATGCAATAAATACCGGTGCTCTCGAACTCAATCAGCACAGGTACAGGGCCAGGTGCTTCTCCAGCTCTTGGTACCGTCTCTTGTGCCCCACCTGTATAGCTAGGGTTAAGTAACCCATTCAGGAGAAGATAAGAGAAACACCATCTGGTAAGGTTGGATCTATAAAACAACGTTGGTTGACAGAGCTATCTTGACATTATAGGTGGGGTCTTTGGATAGCAGGTATGCTGTGTCAGAGAGCATTGGTGAGATTATCCATCTTATAACCCCCGTTAGACCGACAGATGATAGATTCCCTTCCAAGCCATTGAAACCTCGCTTTTCTTATCTAAATACAGGCGTTAGAATACGTTTTTGATTGAATAGGTTCTATCTGCTTCCCTTCATTATCCGTGTGCTTGTGAATTTATTAGAATCCATTTCAGTAGGACAACAGGGCTCTCGCCTAGCTGATTCTAAAGTGGAAGCAATTCAGGTATCAGCAGATACGGGTACTAATTCACATTTCTGTCGCTACCCCCGTGGTATTGGAGCTTGTAGTGATAAGGATTTTTTTAATAGATAGTTTGTTTTATCCTTGAAGTAAGAGCACTGAGAATAGCTTAGCTTTCCAGCCGAAAGAAAGCATAGAGAACCATCAAACAAATACTGGATGGAGAATGCACTCTTCGTTGCCCAAAGGAAGACGGAGGGAAATGGCCCTTTCTCAGGATGGATTTATTGATTCATCGAGGGTTTTTGGGCTCTAAAACTAAACTTCGACTGGAAAGAATTTCAACCGAGTTTCCCCTTTTTCGTAAAGTATGTCTGAAGTATGAAGCACGTCGTCTAGAATTCAATGTTGGCATTGGTGGAAGGAATCCATCTATATATGATAAACATTTGGCTATTAGTTCATTCTCATAATTGGTTCAGGTGCCTTAAAGAATAGTGGATGGTCGATCCCAGTGTCCGTACTGATTTTAGTGCTCCGCCAAAGAAGTGCTTTGATCCAAAGAAATCAAAAGCAGTTGAGCTCTTTGTTCGAGGACGATCTCCTAATTGCTAGTCCTAATCAAGGGTGTATGCGTCCGCACTCATTGGTTGCTCCTCTACTGAAAGGCTGATCTCAGTATTAGAGATTTTCTTAGGTATTGAATGGAGTTGTGGAACCACCTCCTGTTCCTGGTGTCATGTCAAGCAAGAAAAGAAGTTTTCTTTGGAAAGATCAAAAGAGAAGAAAAAGAATATTCCTTTTTCGAAATGAAGATGTTGTTCTTCACATATTTCTTCAGGGTTGATCGAGCTTCCCGAACCTAATAGACCGGATGAGGTGGATGAGTAGGAGATCCCAAATACTAATAATTCCATCGGGTTCTTTTCGATAGAAGATCGTTGAGTTCTTAAAGATTAGATCTTTAGTTCTTATTTTTATTGGTTTCATTGAAATAGATCCTCCTAAGCAACCTGTGGTAACCTCCAATCCGCAAAAGAAGAAAGTAGTATAGGTCGGAAGAAAAGGCAGACTTTCCTTCTTCTACTGCTTAAGGATCCATAAATTCGCAGATTGCCTGCCCTGCCAAAACTCGAATCGAAAAACGTGATGTCTGGATGCGCAATTGCTCTTATTGGTTGTTTGTCAAATTAATATTTGAGTTATTTTTATTTTTTTATGTTCATGTTCTTACTTTTGAATGTGTTCCCTGGTTTGGTTTTTGGAGCATGCCCGAATAATTTAGATAGATGAAACGTGGAAAACTGGCAACTGAAATAGAGAATGCATAAACAAACTGCTAGTAGGCACCTTGAAAGCTGCTCAGCTAATTCCCGGTGCTCTTAACTTTATGTTTATGTGAGAGTATGAATTCTTTAGGTTGTAAGGATTCTGACTTAAAAAAGTATATTCCCGTTTCTGAGGACAATGCTGATGATGGTGGAAACAATGATGATAATGGTAATGGTTATACTGAGTCTGGTAAAGATGGAGGTGATACCGGTGATGGTAATGGTTAAGATTCCGGTATAGGTACCGAGGCTCTGGTAACGGTGGACTTTCTGGTGGGGACACCCAGGATAAATTAGACGCACCTGGTAGGAAGAGGTTTATACGTAATAGGTAAAGAAGCAAGGGATGGGTTTGTTTGCAAGTATAGGTATAAGCACCGGTGTCTTAGGTTTCAAAAGAAAGGCATCTGGATAGGTTTCTGGATAGGGATTTTTAAGTTTAGGGGGAAGGGCTTAATAGGTTAAGTCAGTTTAGAAATATACATCTTGAAAGGCATTTAGTACAGTAGGTTTGCAAGGGTAAAGATATGCTTAATAGCACAGAAGGGCGCTAGCTAGGCTACTAAGTAATGCCAGTAATAGGGCTAGCACCGGTTTATGCTACTTGAACTCTAGAACTAGGGTAAAATATGCCTTGTTTTCTTTCCCTTGCTTGTGATGATTAGTTCATCAAGTCGGAAAGGTAGCTTGGGCAAGTCATTTGATACAAGAAAACTAACCGCGATCAATAATCCTCCCAGTTGTTGTGAGCCCTAAAGACCCGATCTGTAAGGAGTTGGTGTGAGGTTAGGTGCAGGAAGTTAATGCTTAACAATCGACGACTTGAAATTGATAATAAAGGTTAAGAAAGACGGAAATTTCTCTACCTATTGTAGTGTCCGAAGGTACTAGGAAAGGTGGTTAAACCAAGATAATAATGCCCATCCGATAAAACCATCCATCTCAAACAGTCAAGTGGTTGGGTACAATGGTCGTTCCTGCCCATAAAAGAGTCTTCTCTTCCCAAATAGTAAAGTGAGAGATAAAACTAGTAGCACTCTGTACCCAAGGTTAGCTCTTTTCCTTCATGCTGATGGTGTGTACACTCCACTTTTGCTATAAGTGTGAAGCCTTGACTGGCTATCTACTTGCCCTTTCTCTTTGCCCGGGAGGGGAAAAGTGAGAAGTATGAGTAAAGAAGAGGAGTTAAGATGGTTGGCTCATAGAAGGAAGGCACTTTTCATAGCTATCAGCAGACTTTCGACACCGATAAAAAGGATTCTCTTTTCACTCGTTATTTGCCCTCATAGCTTTTCTCCTTCTATTCTTTTACTTAATCAAAAGCAAGCCCATGCATGAATATACGTTCGTGAAATAGGATTACTAGGCCTAGTATAGTTGTTCAGCTAGTTTGATACTCTTCCTTCTCTCGTTTACTCAGACAGATGAGACTTTCCTTCTGCTTGGCCGCCTACTGTTCTAGCTCTCCGATGTTCCTTGCCCGTAAACTACTACTGCACTTCACTTTCCTGTCTAAATGTAACCTACCTATGTCTACCACTTCCCTGGTCTCCTTCTTTTGTTTCTGGTACTCTTTTATTGCCGTTTGAAACTGCTAATTCCACCATTCGTCCCGTCATCCCTTAGTGTGTCGTTAATGTGTATATATGAAAACCTATGGGCTAAAGTAATGCCACCCAAGGAAGAGATTCCACTCCCAATGGTATCGAACAGGCTTCTATGATGGACTGAACAGAACTTTGAGGAAACTACCTAAGAAAATGAAAAAAAAAAAAGAACAAATGACAAACTTTACGTTGCCGGTTTTAGCAAAACTTAGGGAGAAGACAGCGGAGGAAATTAGGTGAAGTACGCCAGATACAAAGTACGGAAAAGTATCTAGAACTTCCCCCCCTGGCCCTACTCCCCAACCTAGAGTAGCTAAGTGTGGAAGTAAAATAAACCCTTGTTCATACATGGGCTTTTCTGGTACGAAATGGGCCACTTCAAATAGGTTCATTGCTCCGGCCCAGAATACGATTAATCCGGCATGGGCTACGTGAGCTCCAAGTAGTTTACCGGACAAATTGATAAGTCTGGCATTCCCAGCCCACCAAGTAAAGCCGGTGGTTTCTTGGTCACGACCAGCTAAAACGAAAGTTCCATTAAAGAGCGTTTCCACGTGTAGAACCTACTAAGGGAATATAATATTTTCATGAGGCTGATCCTGAGCTGCCATCCACGCACGAATACCCTCGTTTAAAAGAATCTTTTTTGTGTAGAAAGTATAAAATGCAGGATCTTTCGCTGCACGGATTTCCTGGGAAACGAAGTCATAGGCACGTAGGTTCAGAGCCAGGCCAACTACGCCAATAGCACTCATCCATAAACCGGTGACGGGTACAAATAGCATAAAGAAATGTAGCCAACGTTTATTAAAAAAAAGCAACACCAAAGATTTGGGACCAAAAGCGGTTAGCAGTGACCATTGAATAAGTTTCTTCAGCTTGAGTTGGGTTAAAAGCGCGGAAGGTATTTGCACCACCACCGAGAACTGACTCCACAACCGAGAAGCGTGTCAGCCTTCCTTATTCAATCAACTCTAATTTAGTACAAGTACGATCAAGAAAAGTAAGAAGTTGAACCAGAGTCACTATTATTATTAGTAGTATAGTCAGTTGTATATGTACCTGCACGAATCTTTCAAGTAAGTCATTAGCCATAAAGTCCAAATAGAGTAAGAGTAAGTGCATCGACGTCTAAGGGTGTAGATCAGGACTCATTGATTTCAGATTCAGCTTTGAAGAAGAGATTCTTGTTCAAGATGGTTGTTTTTAGGCTGAGTGTTGAAGAAGCTACGAGTTTGCAAACAAGAAGGTAGAAAGCGGAAGTATGATCAAGACAAAGTGGTAAGGATTGGGTTGACCTTGCCTTAAGCCTCCCGAGTAGCCCTTCAGTTCCCAGGTAGTGTAGAAAAAGAAGACAGTTCCCAGGTGGTGTAGAAAAAGAAGAAGCCATTGGACTACCTTCTCAGGAAAACCAGTGGCAGATCACTTGAAAACAATCACAGCGAACCCTCCCTCAAACGATCTACTTTTCATGGTAGTAGATATCCATGAAGATGCACGAGCTGTGAAGATGCACGAGCTGTGACCGGACGGATAGGGATTTGGAAAAGCTAGAGCTAGAAGAAGGTTTGAAAAGGAACATACCTTTGATTGAGAGATTTTGGATAAGAGTTCATAAAAGGCGTTAGCCAGTTTCAAGGTCAGGAGGGAAAGGAAAGAGCTGAATTGGAATGGGATAGCGATGGGAGGTTCACGTGGCATATAGCTCCTTTTTACAGCATACACCGATGCGCCAGGATAGAGGGATTTCATAATAGAGAGGAGGTGTCAATTTTAGGACAAAACACGGGAATCCTACCTTTTCAGTTCAAAACGGCATACGTGTTACCTTTACTCGGAACACATACATTATATATGAGAATAGGAGCTCCGTCTTTACACGGAGAAAGAGGAACGAACTACTACTTGTCGGTAACAAACCTGCGGCCTCTATGAAAATCCGACTCCCGGTAAATCGTACTTTTCCTCACTCATTCCTCTTTTGGCCTGCATTCTTTTTCCTTGGGAGTACGAATATAAAAATAGATATTGAGATCCGATCACAAAGCGGAAGCCACCCTGTATCAATAGCTTATGAACTCTCAGCAAAGCAAGTCAGATTCCTATATTCAATTACTCGCTCTTTCTGCTCAGTTTCTTTCTTTTTGGTCCAAGCGCGCTCGCAGACCACTTCTACTCTACAATGAATGCCGGATAAACCTTAATCCCGAGCTGGTTTTTAGAAGGAATTTTAAAGAAAAGCAGAGGTGGGGTAGAGATTGTAAAAAAGAATTGTTTAGGAAGGGCGTCAGCCTACGATCTGTGGAATTTAATACTTTACTATCGAAGAGAAGCCTTGAGTAGCTATGAAAAGTGGATAAACGGAGGAGGACGGAAGCAATAAGCCAAATCCGCTTTTCAAGCAGTAGGTTGTTCAGCTTCTTTTTGAAAGAATAAAATAGATAATGTTGATTGTCTTTCTTTTGGTTAAGGATGGCTATACAGATCAGGGGGCGGTATTCTTATTCCTTGGCTCGCCACTTATGAAACAAAACTAGATATTTCTTATTATTTTCTTAGGAGCTGAGCTCCGCATGCGGTTCGATTAAGATGCGGCAAAACCTATCCATTAGTCTTGGCGATGTCAGGGATGGAGGGAGTCATCAGTCGCACAAGTTTATTGCTAAAGCCAAGACAGGACATAATAGCTTCTAAGTAATGCCATTGTGCCCGCTTTCATCATGCCCAACTCAAAAACCATTTCTCCCTTTTTTCTTCCGCTTGACCCTCAGCTGTTATATGTTAGTTTTCTTCATTTCATGGTACGATAGAGTCTACTGTACTCGAAAAGGTGGGCTAAGGTTACATAGATTGTCTCCTTTCTTCGGGAGCGGGATGGCATCTTCGACCACCGAAGAAGGTATTAATTAGTGATGGGTCTCCCTCCGGGGAGCGCTTTGGCACGAGAAGTGATAGCTATGTATGGCTTTTGGCGCCAAGATCCAAGAAGTGAATTGGGAGCTTAGTGCCGCACAAATGGGGGTTAGTGCCGCATAAAATAGTGCTAGCCCCGTGTCCCGTCCCTGTGCATTGAGCCGTCCCGTCCCCGTGCATTCAAGTTGGAAGTGGGAATTGGTTTCGGGTTCCGCACGCGATACTAAGAAGAGTTCTTATTCAATCACATTCCTATCTATATCACTTATTAATATGGGGTGTGCCTGCCAGTTGGACAGAATGTACGAAGGTAGTTCGCGTTCGTCAGGTTACCTCGAAAGCATAAGTTAGATCAGTGCTTGCTATTAAGTAACTATTTGCAAGATCTCAGTTATTGGGCAAAGGGGGAAGTAAGAAGTAGCACTAGGTTGGGAAGAACTTTTTCTTTCAAAGATCCCTTTTTATGGATGGGTTAATAGAAAGTATCAACGTCCTACTAGGGCTGGCATCAACAGCAGTGGCGGATAAATCATCAATTCATGAGTGCATTTCCCGTTGGGACGGAGGGCACTGATTGATTGCCCGATCCTGTCCAATTCCTCACCCCGATCAAACTATAAATCCATGTTTCCATTCCACTTCTTACTTTCACTCTCAAATTATCATATAGAAAGAGTTTCTGTTGATGTGCTGTGCTTGTTTTATAATAAAAGGTGATGGGGCCCTTATGGGGTGCAATCGAGCCTGCCCACTGTGAGGAAGGACGCTACCCTGGTAACCGCTTCGCTCTATTAAGATAAAACAGGCGCATCCATTCGATTTACTAAAAACCCAGTATCCTAGATTGATGAGCTATTAGGCTAACCATACCTATAAAGGGGATAACCTTAAAAATATCGTAGATAGAAGGAAAGGAGAGATTAGCCTCTCTCAACCTATTAAATGACTTCTTTTATCCTACCTGCTTTTTTGCATTGATCTTCGAGAGAATGCTGTCCTTAGAAAACTCGTCATGAATTGAGTCGAACCAATGTCTCACATCGACCTATCCTACTGGTCGCTCATGACGGGAGGACCCCCATAGCGGGAATCCCGGCGACCCCATCACCTTCAGTGATGTATTTGCCATCCCAACCCTCACAGTAGCGCGCGGAAAAAGACATCATTTACTTGGCGAAGAACCTGTGGTGCATGGTGGTTTGCGACTGACGTCACCCCCTGATTCTCCTTCTTTTTCAGAGAGGTGCTAGCCTTACTATGGCAAACCTCTCCTCTAAGATAAGAAAAGAGATAGAAAAAGAAAAAGCAACTGAAACCCTTCCATCCATCTTGAGATGGAGCGAGTTCAGGAAAATGACTTAAAACGGTGGATAGTAATGAGAAGTAAATTGGTATTAATGGGTGGATTTCGCGTAGCGAAACCCCACTTTTGGAATAAATTACAAAAAGGTAAAAGAAGCCAGGGAATTCGAAAAAAAGGAAAATAAAACCAACTCGGTGGAAAGATTTGGAAATTGTTCCCGGGGTGAACAAAGATATCGAAAGCCATAATAGCCCCGAATAGAAAAATAAATAGAAATGTGATTACTACTTCCCTCACGGTTTTTGGCCGCAGCAAGCATATATAGATCTGTATGGCGCCGTATAACAAAGCGTCAATCTTAATAGGGGACGCTCTTCGAAAAGGGAGTAGAGTGACCCAAAGTCAACAGCAGCTTTCATTAAAAGCAAGCTACCAACGGTCACAATTCCCAGAAGACGCGCCGTGCACGGCCCCTGTTTTTTTAAGACGGATGTGAAAATCAAGAAACCAAGAAGAAACCAATTAAGGAAAAATCCCATCGTTGACCGAGATGGAGGTAATCTAACCATTGGAATATTTCCTTTCTGAAACCTGCTATCTTTCCACTTCTATCGGCTCACAACTTTTGGATCAATTCTGCGATAAGGCTGGATGGCCAAGGCGCCCTTTCGAGACTAGGACTCTCAGGTGGGTAAGATTCGGAAAACAGAAAAGCTAACCTGAATTCCTGCTTATCCCTAGGCTGCTGCTCTGTACTGCCTTCCCTCAAGTCGGTATCTTCTTCCATCATGAAAGTCGGTAAGCAATCTAGTCGGCAACAGGGAAATCAGGAACTCAAACTAATAGCTTCCTTGGTCTCTGAACAGAGCACTACACTAGATGAGGGAATCGATGGATGTGCACCTTTTAGGGAAGAATGCCACAACCCTTCCTTCGATACTTTGGGCCTTACAAGATTCTAGCACGTGTTGGTGCTGTTCCATATTAACACCGGGAGCTACCTTCAACTTCTCAAGTGCACCCTGTATTTTTCACGTCTCTAAGCTTCGACGTGTTGTTCCCCCGCCCACTGTCTCAGGTATCCTCTCGTTTACCATCTGAGACTGACAATCCCTCTGTCCCTATGCAAGTTTTGGTGAGTCGTTGGTATAAGTAATAAAGGGAGATCAAGTCCTGGAACAAGGCTTGATTCGCTGGTCCGAGTCGATGGCACTGGACAATACTTGGGAGGACCTCATCGACCTGAAGACTCGTTTTCCTTATGCACCGGCTTGGGGTCAAGCGCTTTCTCAAGGAAGGGGGAATGTTAGCGCTTCTACTTCGAATACTCGTGCCCCGATTACAACACAAGACGACGTCGGCCACGAGCCAGACCCAGGAAGAATACGAAGTCCAATTTCCTCAACCGCGCACACGGATAAGACGCGAGACAGTTTCTGAGGGATAGAAGTCTTGATCGGCCAAGCCGCATAACAGTTAGTAGTTCGCATTACTTTCTCTTCCGAAGCGCGCACATTCGAGTTCAGTATGGATGCACTGAGCGCTTAAGACCACTCGCTGGATGATATGGTCAATCATACTCCAGAGTGGGGACAGCATAACAATAACATTCTCTCTTTAGATTCGAGATGTATTGATCGAGACGTGCCTCACTCTAGTGAGGATTTGAGCTCCCCGATAGACGTAGGGCCCGCTCGGTACGCTGTCATTGTTTAGGGGGGTTCTTAATTATAGCATGAAAGTCCGAGTTGGAGGAATGATATTGGGCTTGAGAAGTGAGCAAGGAACCTGACATAACATTCCTATGGTTCCTCTGTCCCGGTCTTGCACCACTCTCATATCCATCAATCAATTTCATAGATAGTTACTATGGTTGTTTCTTCCTCCATTCACTAAAGCAAATGGAGCCTTTCCCTCCTCGAGTCAGCAAGCCAACTCGAGCGTTTTACCCTCGTGTCACTAGCGCAACACGAGCCATTCAAAAAAAAGTCTTGGAACTGAAGAGAAATCCATCTCTATACAAACTCTTTATGTTCTTGATATTGATTGAGTTACGAGAATGAAGAAGCGTAGCACACCTTTTCTCTCAATTCAAGTTTCCATTCAATAAGTGCATCAAGTATTTCGTATAGAAAGAAAAGGAACCACTTCTCTTCTCTTAAGTATATGAAAAATAGCTTTTTGGTCCCTTTCGTCCAGAGGTTAGGACATCGTCTTTTCATGTCGAAGACACGGGTTCGATTCCCGTAAGGGATAGGTACTTATTCCCGGCCGGCGGTATCAAGAACCCGGATAGTCAGTAGGAAACTCCAATCTGCAAGCGGAACAACGAGTTTAGAAGGCACGTTCTTGAAAGAGCAGGCTGACTATGAAACTCATATAAGGCTCGCGATCGGGTGCATTGTTGACTCGGGGGCGGTTCCATAGGCGGCTACTCTAAGACGGATCAAGTTGGGCTATATATTATGGCAAGTTGACCCTACTTTCCAATTTCGTAGATAGAACAGTTCTAGTAGAAGGTTAACCCGGCCTTCCTAAGAGTACTAGGTTAAAGGGGAGACCTCTAAAGCCCAGAAAGAACTATCCTATCCCTTTAGGAATCCAAAAGCGCCGTATCTGTGGATCACTGACGGCTATACCCAATGAGCAAAGTAGAAAGAGCCTAGGAAAATGCATCTTCTCCCTATTCAGTCAGCAGTTGTCCATCGACTAGTCTTACTTACCGCACCGCCCGGCGAAAAGGGATTTCTCAGTGATAGACCCACGAGAGCGTGTGTGCCAGTGACAAAAGAAGTGCGAGACGATCTGGGAAGTGAGGGATGCCCTTCCTGGGTATCACGAGCGGCGAGGCAGGTACGGCTGGAGGAAAAGCAAGGCAACAGGGTGCTAGGTTTAAGCAAGTATTGTCCGTCCGATCATTGGAATCGGCTTAGCCGAAAAAGGCAGATCTGGTTTCACTAGTAGGAAGAACACCCTTCTAAGGTGAAGGTATTCCATTTCTAAGAAGGAAGTTCTATATATTCGAACTAGAGAGAAGCTCTAAATGGAAATCGAAAAGGAACCCCTTGTCCGTCCAGTACTCACCCCGCCGGAACTCGCAATCAAACATAGGGTTGGCAAACTAGGAAGGCACAGAAAAGAAGGCAGTTGCGAAGGCGAGCAAGGTATTTTTGAATTTCCTCAAATTGATTCATCAATGAAGTAGTTGAATTGAAGTAAATGTGCCTACGAAAGAAGAGTTTCGATATGGATATGCGAACAGGAAGAAAGCAAGCATATATTACTATTGCATTGGCAACGAACACCGTCAAACAAAGATAGCTGTTGAGGAGGAAGACCTGGATAGGGAGCCGGTTACGAATAAACCTGGACTAGGAAACCCCGAACTACGAATGGAAACACTTTTTCAAGCAGGGGTAAACGGATCTGGTTAGGAAGCCGGAGATGGAAGAGAGGGTGTCGTGTCGGATCTTCAATCGGGGCAAACAACGGATGCTCGGGATAAAGCTGGACTTCGATTGGTTTTTGATGGATATGAGCTTTCCCTGAATAAGGATCCAAATATGCTTCCTAAAACAGCATGCGCAATGGTGGGCCGAGTACATAGCATAGCGTATATCAAGTATCCAACGCCTTCCGAATAAGGAATGGAAGCCGACTTAATAAAACTACATCTTGCTGATGTAGGTGTAGACAGGTATTCTAAAAGGAGTGACAATATTGGGTGTAAGGATTCTTCTATGCAAACATTGACCACTCGTATGGTAGCCTCACAACCATCTACAAGGGAGACTTCCACCTCAACCTGAAGTTCACCCACGTGGAGCCTTTACTAGTCGGAGTGGTAAGACTACAACCGATCCTCTTCCCCAATGCCAGCGTTGTATGTACCACCTGCCTTCTACCCTAGCCGGCCCAATACCTTCTCCGCAGGGACCTCAACAGTCCACTACTTCTGCTGCACAGCCTAGTTCTTCTACACCAGCAGCTATTGCTCCTAATGATCCATCATCAATCTGCTTCACCTGTCAACCCGAAGCTGCCATTTCCAGAACGGTTTGTGAAGTCAACTGAAGACAAGCAGATTGCAAAGTTTCTGGATATGATGACAGATATGCAGATTACCACCCCATCCTTGATGGTGTCTTACAGGTGCCGATGTATACACAGTTCTTTAAGGACCAGCTCGCAAAGAAGCGAAACATTAACGAGCCAGAACTGGTTACTCTTACTAAGGAATGTAGTGCACTCGTTCAAATAAGCTACCTCTCAACTTAGATGAGCCTGCCAGTTTCAGTATTCCATGCTTGATAGGAAGTCAAACTTTCATGCTTTATGTGGTCTTGGGTCTACTGTGATTCCCTCACTGTCTACGAGCCACTACCATTGGGTGATGTACGGCCGACTAGCATCACTCTCCACCTTGCTGATCAGGATCCGGCAGACATTTTGGGTGATATCCCTGCGATAGTTGTAACTTCGCATTTCCAGTTGATTTTTGTTGTCTTGGAGATGTAGGATAAGAGCTTTCCTATTATTTTTTTTTGGGGAGACCTTTTCTAGCTACTGCAGGGGCTGTCATCGATGTGAAAGATGCTAAGCTCACGCTTCAATTTGGTGAGGAGAAAGTCTCATTTGACATTAGGTATATCTTCCAACTCACCTTCCTCACTGTCCAGACCATAGTAAGCAATATGAAACGAGTCACTTAAGCCCTAGTAAAAGGCTACTCTTTGAATCCCCTCTTTAAGGCATATAAAATTAGTACTCTTCCTGAGCTAGCTTAAGCATATCTCGAGCGAGTGAGTTTCCCTCCATCAAGTTCTAAGCGATCAAATAAGGTCCTTGCTCTCGAGCCAATGCCAATACCAATAGATAGGGTCTAAACGAAGGATTAAAAGGAGGTTACCGGTTAAGGGCAAATGCAATCTCTGAGCCAGTTGGAGAAAAAAGGTAATCAAAGAAAGTTTCAGTTGGACTTTCCCTGCCAACCCTACCCAAATTTCATACCCTGCGGTTTTCGTTCCTCTATTGATATTTCGTTCCTCGAATCGAGACTTTCTTTGTCGAGGATCTCTGGTTTAGGGTACTCCATCGAGTTTCAGTTTCTTCTTCTAATGGCTGTGTCCGTCTAAGGTGGCTATTTGAGCGATTTAAGTATCGCGGTTGTCTTGAGCTCTGATTGATGGACGGAAACCCGGGCTGGGTTCGATTTCAACTCGGAGATAGCCGGGTCTATAGTAAGAGCCGCTTTGTGAACAGCATCGGATGACATAGCCAGGGTAGCCGCAATAGAGCAATTATGCCTTAAGCCCAAAACTCTTCCTTCTAGGGATCAGATCAACCTAAAGCACCATCAGTTGTGGATTCATCCACAAAGTCTTTCTACTTAGCTCGTCAAGCGAAGTAGCTATCAACGGCTTTAGCATGACAACTAGAACATCAAGCCATGGTAAACTGCCAAAGCTTCTGCTGTAGTGTAGCACCAGGGTTCAGCCTTCTCCTTGCCGAGTTGCATCGCCCGCATCGTGTTCAATGGAAAGTCTGGCAAAGGCGCTTCCAACTCCTGGTTCAGGGTCTGAGGTTACCAAACAAAGATGAATCCTGCGCAATCAGAGATTAAGCCATAAGATCCCACCCAGAAACTGGAAGAGTCGGGGGCACCTACCGAAGGAGTCTTCCCTCCATCGATTCAATGACAAAATAGCTCTATTGAGAGGGCCTTTGACAACCCTCTTGAATGTGGCTCGCTCCTAGTTTTTCTTCCCCCGCCCGTTCTATCTAGGCTGGTGGCTATACCAGATTTCGTGTCTGATCGAACTTGAAACTAGCCCATTGAGCTTCTTGGATTCCAAACCAGAAAGAAGGATCGCACACAAGAAAATAGAGTTGGAATGAAAGATGGGGTAAAGATGAACTTTATTCTCCTAGCTGCTCTCCATCCAGCAAGTTACTCTCTTTCAAAAGATGACAACTCAAGATTACCAATCAAAACCAACGCTTTTTCTTCTCCTATAGCTTCATCATTACATCTTTCACTAGTTGTTGGATGTGAGTGATGAGATCGATCCATGGAATTTTTACCTCACTCACATACTTGGAAGATGAAGAAATTCTCTTGAATTTACTTATGGGCTGGCTCTACATGTGGTCAGATGGGTTCCCTCTTCAGTCATTTGGTACCTCTCCAACGCTTCCTCCTATTCTATTGATCAGATCAAAGCCAAACCTATCTAGTCTTGCACGTTGTCACCCACCGCTCTTGCCAAAAACAAAGAAATTCTATCTTGGGAACTAAAAAGAATCGGAATGGGAAGTATTTATTTCTTGATTCTCCGGCTAGCATCCTTACTTCCTTCTTCAATGGAAATTCTATGTTTTGGCTCGGTATAAACCAAAAAATGAGAAATTCTCTTATTTGTAGAAAAGTCTTCTTTTGGTTAAATCTGGAGAACCCAGTCGAAACTCTGATTCATGTTTGTGGATTTTAATAGCTCTCCTATCTACCCGGAAATGATCTTCTACCTTTACTGTCTGTGTTCTTTACATATCTTTTGATTGTTTTTCAAATCATTGTGTCGTTACAAATTCAGTGGTTGCACCCTTGTGAGCAAGTTGTTGCCGGATTGGATAGGAGAAGTGAAACAAAGCTACGAAGGATAAAAATTAGCTGAAGAAGTTAAGAAGAGCATTAGTGAAGCGAGAGGAGGACAAGATGGTTGGGAAGAGGAGGAAGGGTATTAAGGAAAAAAGGGAGGCTTTATGTGGGGACCGCTGGAAATGCAAGAGCCAGGATAGCGCAAGAACTGCATGGGACAGCTACCGAAGGCCATTCAGGTATACTAGCTTCCTATAAGAGAACTAATAGGAACTTTGTCTGGCCAGGAATGGATGCCTCTCTTGAGGACAGACTGTGACGGTAAAGCAACAACATCAACTCGCAATGGCCCTCGTGCCATGAGACATGGATTTTAGTCGACGTAGATTGGATCGAAAGATCGCACTTCCGCTCTTCTCCTATCGGACTAGTCACTTCCCACTCTCCTCAAGTGAACAGTTTAGCACTATCCTCCCATATACTCTGCTTTTTCATTGCTTATGAACTGGAACTTGTTGGTGCATGGATTTCACGTTTCAGCAGCACTTTGGTTTGTGCATGGTTGTGAAAAGAAGGCTTTCTATACACTTATATGAACTTCATTGGCGAAAGAAAGAGAAGCTTGCCTGATAAAGCACAGCCTTTCGCACTCCAATAGGCATATATTGTTTACAAGGTTATGCCCAAAGGTCTCAAAAACGCCGGTGCTACATATCAACGCGCCATGACTAAGATCTTCGATGAGATAATACATAAGATTGTCGAGTGCTATGTAGATGATCTCGTTGTAAAGGCGGTATCCTATGAAGAACATCTTCAACATCTCAGAATCGTATTCGACCGCCTAAGGCAACATGCACTCAAGTTAAACCCGTTGAAGTGCGCCTTCATGGTCTCGTCAGGCAAATTCCTTTTGATTCTGTTGTCAGAGGTGCCTTTCAATTTCATTGACCTTGGTACTGCATTTTCATAGATACCTTCGCTATTACAGTAACGCAATTCTCCACTGAACCCATTGACCTAGGTACCGAGTCTGTTATGCGTACGTCTTTTCGGACTCTTTATTTGTTTGTGGACAACAAAAATGCAAACATGAGAAAAGGGGATCATTCCATTTTGAACACACCCATCTATCTCATCTGACCTCTCCGAATTCCCGAGTAACGAACCATAGGGCTATAGATGGTTGGGACATATCATCATCCGGAGGGAGTGGTCTTAATACCGATGTCTTTCTTTAACCTTTGGGAGGTCGAACCACTGAACCTATTTCTTTGACCTTGGGACCGATAGATAAGAAGGCAAGGCAGAAGAACCAATTGAATCGCGGAGAACAGGTAGCTCCGCATGTGAACTTGTCGAACCATTCAACTATACTGTATATCGATTGGCCACATCAACGCATTTCACCTCGAACTTGTACTTGGAATAGAGCCAGCCTTGAGATCCGCCACATCTTCCTTCAAGTCAGAGAGTTGAGATAGAAACAGCTTCGCCTTTGACCGGTTTGCTGCTTTCCTTTATACACAAGCCCCTATTATTAAGGTATGAGGTTTTTTTCTGGAATGACCAAAGAACAAGAGAAGTTCAATGAGGTGCAAACGCAAGAATTAAGCAACGAGGACAAGTGCTAGGATAGGATCCCGAAGGATGGCATGCCTATTCAGCAACGTGCAGAAAGGATGGCTTCACGCAAGAATCTTGATGAACCAGGTATGTCTTCTACTAACAGATATGCTATTTGCAATTCATTGATTCTGCTAGTCTAGTAAAATCTGCTGTAGATAGTGGTCTAGTGTTGGGCAGTACACAGGAGGAAATTGACAGGTCTATAAATTCTATTAAAGCAAGAGAACTTGCTCAAGCATTGCTTTATGAAGCTGCTCAGAAAAAGAAGTTAGCTGCTCATGAGAAGGAGCAGTCTTCCAGTGTCGAGTTAAGCTCTGATTCAGAGAATGAGGATATTACTCAGATTGTTGAAGAGTTAGATAATCACAGTACTTGTATACCAGTTGGTGACAAGAACACTACGAGCAGAGCTAAGAGGAGGCATAACAAAAAACAGATACCGCCATGAAGACACTAATCTTGAATGTGAGGGCCTGGCCAGGTAGAAGGGGCAACCTTCTGAAGTGATAGAGTGGGTGGACATAGTTTGTGTGCAAGAAACTAAGAGAGAACAGTTCTCAGATAAAGAGTTAATGGCAATTGGTGGCAGAAAGCTTTCAAGTGGTTTTGCAAGCCAGCCAGTGGCAGTAAAGGTGGAATGCTTATTGGAGTCAATCTGGATGTCATGGATGCAGACCTCATGGGGAGGGTCAATTTCTCCATGGTGTTTGAGTATAGAGGCTTTGTGATAATTGTGCTTGGGTGGATGTTTTATGGTCCAACCAAATTTAAGAGCTATGTTTTTGTCAGAGCTCACTAACTTTGTGCAGAGTGTTGATCTACCTTTGCGGGACATGATCAGATTTGCTCATGAAACAATGGCAGAATACATATTAATAGGATGGAAGCTTTTAATGCTTTCATATCTGAAACTGAACTACAGGAACTGAGAAGGGTTGGTGGCCTGGACTAACAAACAAGACAGGCCAGTGAGAGAAGTTTTGGATAGAGTTCTGGTTTCTTCAACTTATGAGGATTTATTTCCTAAGTTTTACTATCCTCTTGCAAGCTGGGTCAGATCATTGTCCTTTACTTCTAGAAAATGGGGAAGATAGGGGCTGCCACTAAGTTTCGTTTTGAACCATCCGCAAGAAGGGTTTAGAGATATGCTGTTACAGAAATGGCCTACAAGAACTGTTGCAAATGTTCCATTCCAGACTATTGGCAACAAGTGTCTCAGGGCTTCAGGAAGTTCTTGAGAGGGTGGAAGGCAAATGATGCTACTGACAATAGAAGAAGTAAATCCAATCCCTGCTTTAGCCTTGCTGCTTATTCACTGCAATCCAACCATACCATTCTTGTCTATCAGGATCAGTCTTTCCCTCAAGTCACCTTAACATGCTTCTTTCTTTCCTTCACTATGCAGATACAAAACTAGGTTGCGGACGCATAAAGCCACTGATACTATTGGTCAGAAGTATGATTTGACAAAAACTACTACTTTAGCAGCTATGCGAAATGGAAGTTTCCTTCTTCTTGCTTGTTTGGCCGTCCGAAAGCAGATACAGATATCGGGGAGAAAGCAGCTCTCTGAGCGATGGATACCGATCGATCTCGGTTATTTTCATTGATCCTGGCCTATCTCCATAGCGCTCACCCAGAGGGAATTCACTCAGCTCTGGGCCGCATCCATCTGGTTGGCATGAGAAAGAAGGCAATTCCTTCCTTGGGTCAGATCTCCGTTCCGGGATGGAAGAAAGAAATGATGGTTTGGATGAGCAATTGGGAAACACACACGGGGTCATGGATGGCTACCTAATGTGAGATGCATGCATTTCGGATAGAATGTCACACTGGCTCTGGAGTGCCCGGGGCGATAGATATATGGATATATAGAAGGAAGGAACATCGTCTGCGAGCTCTCTCTCCTAATCCACTTTCTTATTGCAAAGGCTCCAACAGAGCAAAGTTGTACAAAAAGAAGTATGCATATGGTCGGTCCCCTTCGAAAGGCAATGGAAAGCAAGGGTCCCGCTAGCATTGAGAAGGAAGCGGTGAGACCAGTTCAGCCATAACCTTGAATGAATTTATATAAGCCAGGATCTTGTACCGGGTACGGAGACTCTCTAGTGATGCTCCCCTACCCCCCTCTGCCTAGGGTAATAAGCTGGAGTGATAAGCTTAAGCTAATAGCACATAGAGAGCTAATACCATATCCCGCCCGGCTCCGCCTTTAGCTGACCCAGCCCGGACTTCCCCTTCAAGCGTTCAAGAATAAGCATGGGAGTCGAATAGAGATGGCACTTGGAAACTACCGTTGGTATTTCAGGTTTCACATTGTACAGAATGAAATCATCGATAGGGCTCGCCCCGAAGAGAGGATGCCGCGCTTAATAGAAAATTGTTTAGTTTAGGCATTTAGCTTAGCTTAAAATAGATATGTAACATGATGTACTTACACGTGCAACCACTCCGTCTTCTAGACCGGGGTCATAATTGAACCCACAACAAACCTCAGATGATGTGACTTCTCCACCCTCTAGGCAATTCAAAACTGGTCCCATTAGCTCGAATTTACTAATGTTAGAAAGGAAGACGAGGTGCCAAAACAAAGCATTTGTTTCAAGCGCTGTCGTGTCCTTGAGCTTCAAAGTCTCCAAAATCTTGATCGAGAAGAGTAAGCATTGCCTGGTGAGGAAGAGCGGAAGCATAGGTTTTGGATCCTAGCGAAGGAGTTTCAAGCACGGATTACGCTTCTAAAGAGCACTATTTGGCTTGGCCCCTTCCTGCCAAAGATTTGAGATAACTAAAGCGACTCGCAGTCAAAACTGGTGGAGCCAACGCCAAAGAGGAAATGTGTAGATAGTAGGTGAGCGCCTAGCCCCTTAGTCTTTCGGATCGGAAGATCATTGGTTTCATCCAAAGGCTTCTGTCTCGTCTTCTCAAATTGTTGATCGAGGATCAAAGACATTGCTAAAGCAGACGCCTACCGAACGGAGTTCTTGTACCTGCTAGAACGGCATCTGCTCGAACTTTGTTTCTTAGAAAAGAAAATATGAACTCACAATGTGCAACAGAAATGTACCCACCGGTTGAGAAACCACCATAGTTGGATGATTGCTCGCGCTAGTAAGACAGCTTTGACTCTTCTTGATCGTGATCTGGTGATCGGTCACACCCTCTTTAGAGGTTCTAGGCCCTGCCTATTGAGTCATCTACCACAGAAACAGAGTCTCGTGATGATCCTGGTACAAAAGGTTCGTCAGGCCCGCATTCAGAGACTTCTGCCTCAGACTCATATCCATAAAGATATTCTCTCGCTTTCTAGCTGTACCCTTCTTCACACCCACCACGGAGGTTAGAGATTTCCCGTTATCAACATTGTCCAGGCAGGACTCTATTTTTAGAATGCTCGGAGCCAACCAAACAGTTTGCTACGTCCCTCGAGAAAATCAAAACTTCATTGGAAATTCAGGACCAACTTAGGAAGGCACGGACTCATACTTTGTAAGGTCGAAGTCCACACATAAGAAAATAACTAGTGCTAGGAATACCCCTTCTTCACCAAAGGTGCGGTTAACTAACCCAATTCACCGGGATCAGACGCTATGTCAGACATTTAGCTAAGACGTTATGCTCTTTGATTGAATTATAAGAGAATTCAATCCCTAATTGGGCGTACCTTCGTTGACATCGAAACGCGCTCGCTTGAAGCCCCTACGGAGGCGGGTTTGTAAGAGAAATAAGAGGTGAATTAGCGCAGTTAAGAACTTCCTAAGGGCTACCACCGGTGGCCACCTCAAATAATGGATCAATTGGAGCTTATTTGTTAAAGCCACCACCCTGGTATCACAGATCCAACTTGGTTCAACGAATATAAACAAGAATTTAAAGGGATAAATATTAATGGCCGCCGCATCGCTCGTGTAATTTGCTAATCCAAATTCAACATTTAAGTGCATTTCAGTAGCTTGAAAACGAAGTCATTGGCTACTGGCTTCACTATTTAGAGATTACTCTGGGCAGAATCCACCGACTTCAATAGCCAATTGGACCACTGCCTCCTTCAACAGGAGTAATAAAAAATGCTTTCTACCGTCGCCTACTTACCTTAAAAAAACGACTAATGATCAACCGATCACAGAGGTCCTTTTCCAGCATCTACATGCTCATGCTGCAAACTATCACATAGGTCCTATTTCAGGTTCATTTACTTTCTCAAATAAGTAACTTTGTCTAATGTTCCCCGAACGAGTAGTTAAAACAACCACCCCCTGATCCGAAAGGAATGGGTGTTCCTGAGGCTTATTCAAAGGGCTTTCTAGTGAGTTAATGGGGAATGAGGGTATCACCCATAACCAGTTTGAAGATGCAAAAATTCTGTTCTTGTCAAGGAGGGGATTAGCTACACAACCAAGGAAGGCCTTTTTAGATTATTAATATTCTGACTGCTTTTCACTCTTGTCTAGATCTTGCTTTTGCTTAGAGGGCAGGCCGCAGGACAAAGCAAGAGCTTGAATGCGAGGGGCGCAGCGAATGTTTGCTTCGAAGGAGCCTGTGAGCCAGCGATAATTAGACCCGTTAGTTAGTAGGGACAACTTGAAGTAGGGACAACTTGAATACTCCGCCTGTGTCTAATCATCCACTCGACCAGCCAATGAAACGAATTGAGATGAAAGTGATCGAAAGTTATCTCCCGTAGAAGGAGCTATGTTTGCGAAGGATCGAAGAGAGCGTTGAGGGCGCTAGCAACAGCGTGTTTGTTTCAACACAAGAAGTGCCGATCCAAGCTTTAAGAACTCAATCGTCCGTCCGACCGAATCACTCGTTTATGGCTCTGATTCCAAGTCAGGGTTTAAAACAGCGGTGACCCAGCTAGTTGAAAAGTTTTTACTTGGAACACCAGACATGAGAGCCAGCTACAGAGACAGCTAATGATATCAAAGTTGACGAAACAAGAGAGTTTCATTCAATTCTTTTCAGAGTGTACGCCTATGATCAATAGTTCCTTATGTAAAGGATCTTTCCTTCTCATATTCTATTCGAGAGTTCTCAGTATTTAGCAAAGCTGTTCCTATCTAACGGATAAAAACTGGATCAAATGACAAAGACATTGTTTGTGGAGAAAGAGGTGGCTTTTCCCGGATGAAATGAAACATTTGATTTGTGTAACAGGAGAAAGATTTCCCACTCCTTAGCCATAAAGATATGTGGCCATGAAAAAGGGAGGGGATTCAGTGGAACAGGATTGGCCGGGCGGTAGAGTCGTGGAAACACTTGTTGATTCCTATTTTGGACCCTAGCTCCATGGAACAGTATGCTACTGCGGAAACATGGAAGAATTGCAATCTTAGATCAAAACACTATGTGTGGAAAGCTTGATAAGGGTCAGTTACTTGTACATTTGATTAGTATGAGCCACTCACATCGTTTTTTAAGGATAGGTGGGAGTAGGACCCTACAATAAAGAGCAGATAGCCCACATGAATCATGGGAATAACAATACGAGGCCTTTGACGAGTAAAGGAGAAATGCAAGATTTGGATCCGCGATTTCAACAAGTAGTTCGTGCTTCGTCGGCAGGGGAGACTATAGGCCATGAAAACCCACCCCTGGTATCTCCACCTGTGGATTGAGAGTCAAAAAGTGTGAATTTCGTATGTCCCGCTGGCACACGATTTCGATTACTTTTCTTGTTTCCCGTTTCGGAGATCCGATAATGGAATGCTAAATCGATATCTGGGTCGAGCCAGGGTACTTATCCTCCCGTCTATAAATCAATGACCAATAAAAGACCAAAGCGGTGATAAATCAAGGGGCGGACAGGAGCAGCATCGTAGCTAGGAACAGGTGCTGCACCGTAGCTAGTAGGAAGAAGTACAGCATAGCTACATTCCCCATAGGGTTGGCGCCCCTCTTCTCCAATACAAATTGAATCATAGCAAGGGCTAAGCTATCTTAAAACCTACTATCAATCTGTTTATAGAACTCAATACTACTATCCATGAGATCATCATAACAAAAACTAGAATTGCCCAGCGAAATAGGAATAGAAAGAAATCCAGGGTAACTTGTATCATGAGATGGGTCCATTCCAATTGGAATTCCGTACGGCTACAACTCTTTTTAAACGAGTCGAAGTCCAGTCTTGTCACTTTCCCATCATCCCTTTCCGCATCGTCCTTCTCTATTGGGGGCTCCCAACACCTCAGCCACACATCTTTTTCGTTCGCTCCCCATTTTATTCTCTAAGGAACCCTCTCCTTAATGAGCGTAGATTGATGGAGATGGCTTTTGTACCGGTCAATCTTTATATCCTTTCTGGCATAGTTTTGTAAAAGATCGGCAGGTGATCCGTCCTTTCTCCTCTGCCGTGGTTCATGCATTCTTCCTTTTTGGAAAGCGGATAGGGATCGGGTGAATTAGAGAATAGACAGACGTCCGTTGGCATTTCAGCCTTTCTTCTCCTTTCAGGGCCTATCCGAAAGAGAATCCAGTACCTCTTGGTCCTAAATATCAGAATAGGACGCGCAACAACGGAACAACAAGAGCAAGACCGCTCCAAACTAAATCACAGTAGAAGTTATGGCCACTCAGGCTGGACCAAAACAGCAAGCGGAAGGTCTCCGAAAGTCCTACATTAGCACCAAGCCATCCCCCAAGGGAGGGTATAACGGAGTGTGGTAAAATCCAGTTGCTAACGCTCCCGGCTGTGGGTTCTTCACAATTAGCAGGGCTTCTATTCTAGTACAGAGATCACCACTTGTTATGCCAGGGTCTCCTTTTTCGAGTTGGTTACTGTCTTGTTGAGCACGTTTTCCCGGCAATCTCCGCTTATTAGGGTGGCCTCTAACAGGTCGGGAGAGTACTAAAAATCTGGCTCATACGCCTCGCAAGATTGAACATCTGCGAAAGTCGTCTCGAAGCTCTGACTCTCGAGAGAAAGTCTTGCCTACCAGTGACTTATTTTACGGAATAAGAATGCCTACTGTACTAGCTTCTTTCTTGACTCCATTAACTCAGTTTACAGAAGGAATCCGTCCAGTCCAGTAAGAAGGAATAGAGAAGAAGAAAGTCACTCATCAACTCCTACTTTGGTTATTGAGACTTGCCCGCGTATCTGACCTATGTGTACCTATTCCCTAGCCTAAGTAGCTTACCCACTGTCCTAATAACTGTCTGTCAATCCGGCAGCTTGCCCTACTGCCTATCGACGCTACTGTCCTAAGTCTCCTACTCATATACCCAAGGTCAAAGACTTTGCAGGGCAACAAACTGATTTCGGAATTGCTTAACTGCTGAGAGCTAATATCGGGGAGTAGTAAGCCAGCCCACCACAAGATGAATGAGTGCTCCTCTCCTATGCCGACTTACTAGCCAGGTTGAGCCTTTGAGCCATAAGAGGAGGGAGAATCTGGTGGATTTTCCAGGGAATGATTATATGGATTTCAAGGAGGATATTGTTACCTTCATCAGATTGATTGATAACTGGGTCGTCGATTGACAACTACTGCTTTTTCAGTGAGAAAGGAAGGAGGAAGGGGATCTCAACAAGCCATGGATATATAGCCTACAGCCGAGTCCACAAAGAAGACGGTTTCAAAGCTCGAAGAGCATATTTGTGAGGCTGATCCCTAAGTGCAGAGTTTCATGTGACGAACAACGAAACTCCATTTCTTCAAACACAACCCTGTGCACCGACAAACGTTTGACTTTGACTGTGTTTTTTTTGGGCTATGAAGATTCTACTTATACCCAATGATGGAACATTTTGAAAATATGTTCAACGGGGTCTTAAGAAAGGCAAATTTCAGGCCTGTAGTTTTTAAGATCATCTCGCTAATCGAAAGATGAAGGATAGCGAACACTAGATGGCTAGTGGCCTTATGCAAACAAAGAAGAGGGATGCCTAAACCAATTGATCCTAAAAGATCTTATTTGAGATAGGTCAGATTGGACTTAGTGGCCAACGTTAGGGATGGTAGAGTCAATATGGGATGTGGAATTCCAGGAAACGTTCTTATCCGCGCTCACTGATAATGTGAACCTGGTCCTTAGTTTCCTCCAACTGATTCCTGTTTTTTTGAGCCTTTTTCAGTAAGTCCTTAATAGCTAAAAATGCTTTGACTCTAAGGGTTACCTTGGTACCTTTATTCGGA
>NW_028260368.1:6893264-6931033 GCF_056163025.1 Triticum urartu | reverse complement strand
AATATAGAATTTAGATAAATATACACACACATCTGGATATATTCTAGATCTTCTTTTTTGACTATATATTATATTTTTCTGTTTTAACAAATTCAATATAAAAAAAACCGAACTTTTTCTATTATCTATTAATGTGTATCTATCCGTACCGTAATATTTTGGAATATTATGAATTAGAGAAATTTACATGCTTTCTGATTCCATTCGCGAGGAGCTGGATGAGAAGAAACTCTCATGTCCAGTTTTGCAGTAGAGATGGAACTAAGAAAGAGAACCATCGACTATAACCCCAAAAGAACCAGATTTCGCAAACAACATAGAGGAAGAATGAAAGGAAAATCCTGCCGAGGCAATCGTATTTGTTTTGGTAGATATGCTCTTCAAGCACTTGAACCCGCTTGGATCACGGCGAGACAGATAGAAGCAGGACGAAGAGCAATAACACGATATGCACGTCGTGGTGGAAAAATATGGGTACGTATATTTCCCGACAAACCGGTTACACTAAGACCCACGGAAACACGTATGGGCTCGGGAAAGGGGTCCCCCGAATATTGGGTATCCGTTGTTAAACCTGGTCGTATACTTTATGAAATGGGGGGAGTATCTGAAACTGTAGCTAGAGCAGCTATCTCCATAGCTGCCAGTAAAATGCCCATACGAAGTCAATTTATTCGATTAGAGATATAGAACCCTAAAAGGGGTATGGAAGATAAAAAAAAATGCTCGGTTTTTCTTTCTGGAAAGACAATATTTCTTTCATCCTTTTGCATTGAAATAACAAATTGAAATCAAAATAATATGATTCAACCTCAGACCCTTTTAAATGTAGCAGATAATAGTGGAGCTCGAAAATTGATGTGTATTCGAGTCATAGGAGCTGCTGGTAATCAGCGATATGCTCGTATTGGTGATGTTATTGTTGCTGTAATCAAAGACGCATTGCCCCAAATGCCTCTAGAAAGATCCGAAGTAATTCGAGCTGTAATTGTACGTACATGTAAAGAGTTCAAATGCGAAGACGGTATAATAATCCGCTATGATGACAATGCTGCGGTTATAATTGATCAAAAAGGCAATCCAAAAGGAACTCGAGTTTTTGGCGCGATTGCCGAGGAATTGAGAGAATTGAATTTTACCAAAATAGTTTCATTAGCTCCTGAAGTATTATAAATACTAGTAGGCGAAATTGAGACCAAAGAATTAATTTAGTAGATTGTGTTTTACGTATATGTTTTAAAATCCAAAATGAAAAAAAAAAAAAGAAAACATGTTGATTATAGAAAAATTAGGAGGAACCTAGAATTAGAGTCTTATGGGCAAGGACACTATTGCTGATTTACTAACCTCTATAAGAAATGCGGACATGAATAAAAAAGGAACAGTTCGAGTAGTATCTACAAATATTACCGAAAACATTGTTAAAATACTTCTACGAGAGGGTTTTATTGAAAGTGTTCGGAAACATCAGGAACGTAACAGATATTTCTTGGTTTCAACTTTGCGACATCAAAAGAGAAAGACTATAAAAGGAATATATAGAACAAGAACCTTTTTAAAGCGTATCAGCCGACCCGGCTTACGAATTTATACCAACTATCAAGGAATTCCTAAAGTTTTGGGTGGAATGGGAATTGCTATTCTTTCTACTTCTCGAGGAATAATGACAGATCGAGAAGCTCGACTAAACAGAATTGGGGGAGAAGTCTTATGTTATATATGGTAATCGCCCCGCCTATAGTGCTCGAATTCTATCTCGCCCTTCCTATTTTTAAAATAAAAATAGAAAAATAGGAGAAAAAAAATATGACAGAAAAAAAAAATAGGAGAGAAAAAAAAAACCCGAGAGAAGCAAAAGTAACTTTCGAAGGTTTAGTTACGGAAGCCCTACCCAATGGAATGTTCCGCGTTCGGCTAGAGAATGACACCATCATCCTAGGCTATATTTCAGGAAAGATACGGTCTAGTTCTATACGAATACTGATGGGGGATAGGGTCAAAATTGAAGTAAGTCGTTATGATTCAAGCAAGGGACGTATAATTTATAGACTTCCCCATAAGGATTCGAAGCGTATCGAAGACTCGAAGGATAGCGAAGATTTGAAGGATAGCGAAGATTTGAAGGATACCAAAGATTCAAAGGATTAGGTTTTTCTTTTTTTTTCTAGGGTAATAAATTCTAAGTTCTAAAATTCAAGCGAAGAGACTTATTTTTTCCAAAAGATTAGATTCATAGTTTAAAAAAGGATACGGAAATATGAAAATAAGAGCTTCCGTTCGTAAAATTTGTACAAAATGTCGACTGATTCGTAGGCGTGGACGAATTAGAGTCATTTGCTCTAATCCGAAGCATAAACAAAGACAGGGGTAATCTTTCGAAAAAGAACTTTACTTTCTAAAAAGTAAAAAAAAGTACCCGCGGAAATGTTCCAATTCCAAATAAAATAATTTCATTTAAAATAATTAAAGTAAAGGGTTTATTTTACCCTGAAACGGATATCTTTGTATCTTTTTTTCTTTTTTTTATTTCTAACTCATATTTATGAGATAATAAAATATGGCAAAAGCTATACCAAAAATTGGTTCACGTAAGAAAGTGCGTATTGGTTTACGTAGGAATGCACGTTTTAGTTTACGGAAGAGTGCACGTAGAATAACAAAAGGGGTTATTCATGTTCAAGCTAGTTTCAACAATACCATTATAACTGTTACAGACCCACAAGGTCGGGTGGTTTTTTGGTCCTCGGCCGGTACTTGTGGATTCAAAAGCTCAAGAAAAGCATCACCCTATGCTGGTCAAAGAACAGCAGTAGATGCTATTCGTACAGTAGGTTTGCAACGAGCAGAAGTTATGGTAAAGGGCGCTGGTAGTGGAAGAGATGCCGCATTACGAGCCATTGCTAAAAGTGGTGTGCGATTAAGTTGTATACGCGATGTAACACCTATGCCGCATAATGGATGTCGACCGCCTAAAAAAAGACGTCTGTAAAAGAATTAACCCGCTTTCAACTTTCATTTCAAGAGAAATAAACGATTCAATGATAAAATAATAATACTAGTCTATTATGGTTCGAGAGGAGGTAGCAGGATCCACTCAAACACTACAGTGGAAGTGTGTTGAATCAAGAGTAGATAGTAAGCGCCTTTATTATGGTCGTTTCATTCTGTCCCCGCTTAGAAAAGGTCAAGCGGACACCGTCGGTATTGCCTTGCGAAGAGCTTTACTTGGAGAAATAGAAGGAACATGTATCACACGTGCAAAATTTGGGAGCGTGCCGCACGAGTATTCTACAATAGCAGGTATTGAAGAATCCGTACAAGAAATTTTACTAAATTTGAAAGAAATTGTATTGAGAAGTAATCTCTATGGAGTTAGAGACGCATCCATTTGCGTCAAAGGTCCTAGATACATAACTGCTCAAGATATCATCTTACCGCCTTCCGTAGAAATCGTTGATACGGCACAACCTATAGCTAACTTGACAGAGCCCATTGATTTCTGTATTGATTTACAGATCAAGAGAGATCGTGGATATCAGACAGAACTCAGAAAGAACTATCAAGATGGAAGTTATCCTATAGATGCTGTATCCATGCCTGTTCGAAATGTGAATTATAGTATTTTTTCTTGTGGGAATGGAAATGAAAAACACGAGATACTTTTTCTAGAAATATGGACTAATGGAAGTTTAACCCCTAAGGAAGCACTTTATGAGGCTTCTCGTAATTTGATTGATTTATTTCTTCCTTTTCTACACGCGGAGGAAGAGGGCGCTAGTTTCGAAGAAAATAAAAACAGGTTTACTCCACCCCTTTTTACTTTTCAAAAAAGATTAACTAATCTAAAGAAAAACAAAAAAGGAATTCCATTGAATTGTATTTTTATTGATCAATTAGAATTGACTTCTAGAACGTATAATTGTCTAAAAAGGGCCAATATACATACACTATTGGACCTTTTGAGTAAGACTGAAGAAGATCTTCTGAGAATTGACAGTTTTCGTATGGAAGATAGAAAACATATATGGGACACTCTAGAGAAGCATCTCCCAATTGATTTACTTAAGAATAAACTCTCGTTTTAAATCCATTGCAATTTTTTTTCTTCTTCTTTTTCGAGTTAGAATAAAAAGAAAACAATTTAGCATCTTTGGTACAATCTATATTTTCGCGAAATGGATCATAATAAAATGGATTTTAGGTATCTAGGGAAGATTCACTTGGAAGTAACTATTTCCTAGATACCTATGGTACTTCACGGTTGAATGAATCAAAAAATATCTAAAAAAGACCTAAAGTTAATGATTTATCAATGGGTAATGTTGCTCCAATACCTAACCAAAGAGCTACTACAGTACCGATTAAAAAAACGGTCGTAGCTACTGGGCGGCGAAATGGATTTTGGAATTTATTGACATTCTCTAGAAAAGGTACTGTCAATAAGCCTGTTGGCACAGAAACCATTAAAAGAACGCCCAATAACTTATTGGGTACCGTACGGAGTATTTGAAACACGGGAAAGAAGTACCACTCGGGTAATATTTCCAGAGGAGTTGCAAACGGATCTGCCGGTTCACCAATCATTGATGGCTCGAGAACCGCTAAACCTACATTACATGCAATAGTACCTAGAATTACTACTGGAAAAATATATAAAAGATCGTTGGGCCATGCGGGTTCCCCGTAATAATTATGTCCCATCCCTTTAGCTAATTTAGCTCTTAATACAGGATCATTTAAGTCTGGTTTCTTTGTTATTGGGATAGGTGAACTCTTTAGGATCCATCCCCCAAAGGAACCGGACATGAGAATTTATCATCATCCGGCTCGAGCAAGAGTGAAAGAAATAAGACCGCGGAAGATCCTTAATAGAATTAAGGTTTATAATGACTCAATGACTCTAGGCAAGAAAAGCTTTATCAGATTCTCTTTTCCGAAGTTGCACCTACAACTACTCATTGAAAATAATCCTATTCTTATGGGTAAATGCTCAATATCCAAGTGGGCTTACAAATTTGATCATGATCAATTGCTTTGTGGATTGTCTCATGTCTCTTGATTAGTTGGTATTTATCCCCTCAATATCGCAAGTTTCTTACCTCCAAACAAAATATTTACTTGTTACTAATAAAAAATCAAAAAGTTTAGCCTACATTCTTCCTTAGATCCCTTCTTTTACTCCGATAGTATTGCGGATCACAATCGATGCAAAGAAAATGAATGCATTTCCATACTATAATAAAAAGGTAAGTGTAATAAATAGAGAACTGGATCATGTCACATGACTTATTCCATTTCTACTCTATGGGATCTTACGGAGCCTGTTCATGGATGACATGGTTGCGGTATGATCATAGAAGATATTCTCCTCAAGTGAACCAGCCTATCCTTCCTAGGTAGGGGACTTACATGTTGATTGGATGCGGAGACACCTTTGGTTGTGAATTCTAATGTGGCAGATCCAATTCTTTATCTGCATGGCCAAATCAATAATTCAAGTCACACACTCCCATAATCCGCCTTTTTTCTTTCGTAAAATTAACTTCAACTATTTGTATTGTATAAAAATACTTTGGAGTTGAAGAGAAGTATCCAAATGACATGTGTTATTTTACAATAACCCATGCTTGTAGCAATGAAATACCAAAACCTACCCGATATGATATATGATAATTATAATTCTCTATGATATGCCTTCCCTATAAAGGACCCGAAATACCTTGCTTACGTATCATTGGAAAGTGCATTAACATAAATACGGCAGTAAGCAGAGGCAGTACAAAGGTATGTAAACTATAAAAACGAGTCAAAGTGGATTGGCCCACACTAGCACTTCCGCGTAATAACTCCACTAAAGGCGATCCTATTACCGGAATGGCGTCAGGTACACCTGTCACAATTTTGACTGCCCAATAGCCAATTTGATCCCAAGGCAAAGAATAACCAGTTACACCAAATGATGCAGTCAAAACAGCCAAAACCACACCTGTGACCCAAGTTAATTCGCGGGGTTTTTTAAATCCCCCTGTGAGATACACACGAAATACATGCAGGATCATCATTAAAACCATCATACTTGCTGACCATCGATGAACTGATCGGATTAACCAACCAAAGTTGGCCTCGGTCATTATGTATTGAACCGAGGAAAAAGCCTCTGTAACGGTTGGTCGGTAGTAAAAAGTCATAGCAAAACCGGTAGCGACTTGTACTAGAAAACAAGTAAGTGTAATTCCCCCTAAACAATAAAATATGTTGACATGGGGAGGAACATATTTACTAGTTATATCATCTGCAATTGCCTGAATCTCAAGACGTTCCTCAAACCAATCATATACTTTATTGAGATAGGTAACTAACCCGAGTCCCCCTCTAAGAGCCGTATATGAAAATTTCATCTCGTACGGCTCAAGCAGAAACACAAAAATTTTCAACGAATATTAGAAAAAAGGTTCAAAACTTCATCAGCCACTGAATTGGGTCGATTTGCCTTGAAGATATCAAATAAGAAAAATCCGGAATATCTTCTTTGTGATGATAATGCCAAAAAATCTCAAGTTGGCGCGTCTTTCTTTCTTCCTTTCCCTTATGTTGGTCATTAGAGGCTTCTTGACTTTTCTCTTCCCTATAAAGGATTTGTTTTTTTATGCGTAATATAGAAATTATCTTGTTGAGATCCTATGAATCAGTTCAATTAAAACCTTAGATTCATACTAGAGCCACGATGATTTAGTCTCAAGCTAAACAAAAGGCAAGGGTTCTTCGAATAAGAACCGCTTGATAATCATTTATTGAATCAGTGTAATGACTCGACAAAATCGAGAGAAAAAAAGTTGTCTTTTGGGCAAACAAAATTGGAAGGAAGAAAATTTCTTTTTTATTTTTATTTAAGAACTACTTGAATTTTTCAGTCTGGTTGCGAGGTCTTAATAGTGAGTATGAATCATAGTTCCATTTTTTTTTGATCCACTCTATCTATTTCGTGTTCCAGATACTAGAATAAATAATATCTGACGAATTAGAATCATCTTGATAGAGATAACAGGCCCTTTCTATGTATTATCAATAGGATCAATTCTAACAAGTCACACACTCATATTCCAGAGATACCGAAACAAAAAAATTCCGCGGTCGAACTACCATAATATCTAGAAATGTAGATCTTAAACTAGAAAGGCTTTTTTGGATGGAAAAACTCTGACTTCCTAGTTTTAGTTAGTAGAAACCTAATTGGTTAAAATTCCGTCCAGTAAAACGGAAGAATTATAAATTTCTAAAATGATAGATAGGAATATAGCGAATAAAGCCATTGCGATCCCCATAAAAGGAGTAGTCCCCCAACCCGGGGCGACTTTCCCATATTCCGAATTCAAGGGTTTCAGTAAACTACCTGCACCAGTTCGTTTTGGCCTAGGTTTAGAACTATCTTCAACGGTTTGTGTAGCCATAAATTCTATTTAATCATTGGTGTTGACTTTGTATACTATTCCGTTGTAGTTGTAAATACACGATCTTTTCGTAGATCCATTGTAATCTTGAAATTCTATAAAAATGGAAACAGCAACTTTAGTCGCCATCTCCATATCTGGTTTACTTGTAAGCTTTACTGGGTATGCCTTATATACCGCGTTTGGGCAACCCTCTCAACAATTAAGAGATCCATTCGAAGAACACGGAGACTAATTTAAGTAAGAAGTCTCCCAGATAGGGGGACTTCTTACTTAAATGAAATTATTTTATTCTTTTAGTTGGAGTTGGTGGAACCTTAGGTGGTTCTCGGAAGAAGATAGCGAAAAAAATTATCCCTAAAGTCGAAACTAAAAGGAACGTATAAACCAATGCTTCCATAGATTCGATCCTGGTTTATTTACAATTATAACTTCCACACCTATTCATTTGTCATTTGGGATAATTTCCCATATAAAGAAAGAAAAAGAGTCAAAGAAAGGATGGGAGATGTTTCCCATGTCAAATCAAAAAAGAGAGGTGAAAGATACTATAACAATGTGTATCAAACTGCCTGTTTCCTTGTAGTTGGATCTCCCACTTTTTGGAATGTTCCAAATTCCACTTGAGCATCCAAATCTGGATCAATACCAGCAAAAACATCTCGGAACAATGTTCTAGCGCCATGCCAAATGTGTCCGAAAAAGAAGAGCAAAGCAAAGGTAGCATGACCAAAAGTGAACCAACCCCTTGGACTGCTGCGAAAAACACCATCAGATTTCAAAGTAGCCCGGTCTAATTCAAAAATTTCCCCTAATTGAGAACGCCTCGCATATTTTTTTACAGTAGCAGGATCAGAATAACTTACTCCATTAAGTTCGCCACCATAGAACTCCACCGTTACACCTACTTGTTCAACACTATATTTGGATTCTGCTCTTCTAAAAGGAACGTCTGCTCTAACAATTCCCTCCTCATCTACCAAAACAACCGGAAATGTTTCAAAAAAAGTAGGCATACGGCGTACAAAAAGCTCACGTCCTTCTTTATCTCTAAAGACGGGATGTCCTAACCATCCAACAGCTATTCCATCCCCATTGTCCATTGAGCCTGCTCTGAATAATCCCCCTTTTGCCGGATTATTACCAATATAATCATAAAAGGCTAATTTTTCGGGAATTTTAGACCAAGCTTCTGATAAACTAAGATTTTCGGCTAAACCATTGCTAACTCTTCGATATATTTCTTGCTGAAAGTATCCCTGATCCCACTGATAACGAGTAGGCCCAAATAATTCGATTGGGGTCGTTGCTGACCCATACCACATAGTTCCAGCAACTACGAAAGCTGCAAAAAAAACAGCAGCGATACTACTGGAAAGTACAGTTTCAATATTGCCCATACGTAATCCTTTATATAGACGTTGAGGCGGACGGACACTAAGATGGAATAAGCCCGCTAATATACCCAATGTACCCGCAGCAATATGATGAGAAGCTATTCCCCCCGGAACAAAAGGATCAAAACCTTCTGCACCCCACGCTGGATTTACAGCTTGTACTTTTCCAGTTAGTCCATAAGGATCGGATACCCATATCCCAGGACCATACAAACCCGTTACATGAAATGCCCCAAAGCCAAAGCAAGCCACCCCTGCAAGAAATAAATGAATTCCAAAGATCTTGGGCAAATCCAAAGAGGGTTTTCCCGTCCGCTCATCAGAGAATATTTCTAGGTCCCAATATACCCAATGCCAGATCGCTGCCAAGAAACACAAGCCAGAAAACACAATATGCGTACCTGCCACACCTTCATAACTCCAAATACCCGGATTTGTTACAGTTCCTCCTGAAATACTCCAACCACCCCACGAATCCGTTATTCCTAAACGAGTCATGAAGGGAATTACGAACATACCTTGTCTCCACATTGGATCCAGAACAGGATCAGAGGGATCAAAAACTGCTAATTCGTATAAAGCCATTGAGCCAGCCCAACCAGAAACTAGAGCTGTGTGCATTATATGCACCGCAAGCAATCGACCCGGATCATTCAATACGACAGTATGAACACGATACCAAGGCAAACCCATGGAAATACCCCTTTAGCAAAGAAAAATAGACACGATGTCGCTTTATTTTATCGCATTGAAAAAGACTATCCATATCCTATGTACCTAACCCTTCTAGGGGATTCTGTGTCAGAAAGCGCGAATATTTATTTCATTCCATTAAAAATAAGAAGCCAATTCTGTTCATAAGAAGAAAGAGAAGCAGATCTATTCTATACTCGATAAGTGCCAATATGCAATGGGTAACTTGGCCAATTTGGAAAAAACGAAGAATAGATCGCTACCCCTCTTTGTTTAGCATTCAAATCACCCATTCCCTTTTCTTTATTCAATCTGTCTTACATTCCTTATATGTATAACCTTTCAATCTACGTATTAATAGAATCTATAATATTCATATAGAATAAGAATAAAAATTAAGACAATAAACTGCGGATTCTTTCTTTCTGTTCCATTCTTACGTTTCCATATTAAAGTGTGGTTTTCTTACTTAAATTTAATAATATTAATCTAATATGCCCATTGGTGTTCCAAAAGTACCTTACCGGATTCCTGGAGATGAAGAAGCGACTTGGGTTGACTTATACAATGTTATGTATCGAGAAAGGACACTTTTTTTAGGTCAAGAGATTCGTTGCGAGATCACGAATCATATTACAGGTCTCATGGTATATCTGAGTATAGAAGATGGAATTAGTGATATTTTTTTGTTTATAAACTCCCCAGGCGGGTGGCTAATCTCAGGAATGGCTATTTTTGATACGATGCAAACGGTGACACCAGATATATATACAATATGCCTCGGAATAGCCGCCTCCATGGCGTCCTTCATTCTGCTTGGAGGAGAACCCACCAAGCGTATAGCATTCCCTCACGCGAGGATTATGCTTCACCAACCTGCTAGTGCTTATTATCGGGCAAGGACACCAGAATTTTTACTAGAAGTAGAAGAGTTACACAAAGTTCGCGAAATGATCACAAGGGTTTATGCAGTAAGAACAGGCAAGCCTTTTTGGGTTGTATCCGAAGACATGGAAAGGGATGTTTTTATGTCAGCAGACGAAGCCAAAGCTTATGGACTTGTCGATATTGTAGGGGATGAAATGATTGACAAGCACTGCGATACTGATCCAGTGTGGTTTCCAGAAATGTTTAAGGATTGGTAGTGTCCGGATTTCTTGTAAAGTTATTTCACAGCTAAATTCGTGTTTTCCTCGATTTAATAGAAAATAGAAAGACTTCATGATGAGCAATCATCAGGTTAAGATGGATCTAAACCAATCCATTTTTTTCTATATACATACAACATGCCGACGGTTAAACAACTTATTAGAAACGCAAGACAGCCAATACGAAATGCTCGAAAAACGGCCGCGCTTAAAGGATGCCCTCAGCGTCGAGGAACATGTGCTAGGGTGTATGTGCGACTCGTTCAGATCATGACTTCAAACAAATATAAAAAAAATTGAAGTATCCATGATTAGTACCAATGAATAGGATATAGCTTCTCTATCCTAGATTTCTATGGTATATGGAATTTATGGTTTCCTTTGGTGCAAATCCAATTATCTAAATTGGAAATAAGAAGCAATTCTCCCATTGGTAGCAAATGGTTATCCATTAAGCGGAGGAAATAGTAATAAAAAGAAAAAGGCTTATGCTCCTTTATCTTAAAAGAACGGACTAACAGGGTCAGCTACTTAGCCAACTTTCATAATTAAATACCGTCACTGTATGGATAACTCTTATTGTGAAAAGAGCTATTTACTCTATAATGGATAGGTAGAGCCAAAGAATGTGGACTATACAAGTTCGCAATACCTTTTGATGAAAGAAAGGGCTCCGGTGTATAGAGAGGGCCTCACCGTTTAAAAGGGAACCATAGAAACGATGGAACCCACTATTTTTTTTAGTATTATTAGAATGAATTTGTTATTTCGTATAGAAATAACTGAACGGAGTGGAATAAAAAATCGTGGTTGGGAAGGTTACTATAGCAAAAGCCATTGGAATTAATATTTTATATATCGGAATAATTAGTTTTGTTATTAATGAGAAAAAGGGTGGCTAAAAGAAGAGAAATCATTAGTTATTCATTAAGGTTAATTTGATTCAATGACCAGAGTTCCGCGAGGATATATAGCCCGGAGACGACGAACAAAAATGCGTTCATTTGCCTCAAACTTTAGAGGGGCTCATTTAAGACTTAATCGAATGATTACCCAACAGGTAAAAAGAGCTTTTGTTTCCTCTCATCGAGATAGAGGTAGGCAAAAGAGGGATTTTCGTCGTTTGTGGATCACTCGGATAAACGCAGCAACGCGGGTATATAAAGTATTCGATAGTTATAGTAAATTAATACACAACCTGTACAAGAAGAAATTGATTCTTAATCGTAAAATGCTTGCACAAGTAGCTGTATCAAATCCAAATAATCTTTACACGATTTCCAATAAAATAAAGATCATCAATTAAAGGTATAAATAAAGTAATATACTGGAATAATAAAAGATGAATTCCCGGAGAGGGAACTCCGGGAAGATACAATAAATTAAGATTAAGTGGTAGGAATCAACGAGCTGGATTACTTTCTTTATAATATATATAGGTCTGGCCCTTTCGAATTCGAATAAAACATCAACAATCGGAACTTAAGTTCCGGTTGTTGTTTCTTAAATTTTGGTTGTTGTTTCTTAAGTTTCGATTGGAATTGTACTTTTGCGTTAATTGAGGAATATGTCTATTTTTTCTGGGTCTAGAACCTGTAATTATTGAAATTGACTGGGCTTGAAATTGCTTTTCGTTCTCATAGTTACGAAACGGTAAGAAAGATAAAATACGAGCCTGTTTTATAGCAAGAGTAATTAATCGTTGTTGTTTCAAGGTTAATCTATTTATTCGTCTCGATAATATTTTTCCTTGTTCACTAATAAATCTATTAATTAAACTCATGTTTCTATAATCAATTCGATCTCCCGGGCCAATCCGGGGACGCCTACGAAAAGGTTGTTTAGATTTACGAAAAGGTTGCTTGAATTTACGAAAAGTTTGCTTGGATTTACGAAAGGGTTGCTTGGATTTATTAAAAGTTTGCTTGGATTTACTAAAGGGTTGCTTAGATTTAAGAAAAGGTTGTTTAGATGTATACATGATTTATTCCTTATTTAAAATTTGAAAATTTGAAAATTCACTTCTTTATTTTATTAATTTAGGATCCAGAAGAAGTAGTTTTTCTTTGATCCATATCTTATTTGATTCATATTATAGTATATGAATACCCTCTATACATATGAAATAATATCTACCGGAAATCAGATGAGTTGATTTGTATTTTGTATTCTATACTATGTTTTCTTTATATATTAAATATGAAGTTCTTACTCTTTCTGTTGTTTGGAAAGATCAAACACACGATGTTCCTATTTCTTTATTTCGTGATGAGTCGTATGCTTGCGACAATAACGACAAAATTTTTTGAATTCTAATTGTCCGGGTGTATTGTGGCGATTCTTTTGAGTACTATATCTAGAAATCCCCGTCGATTCCTCATTGGCACCTTTTCGAACACAACTGATGCATTCCAAAATAACTCTGATTCTAACATCTTTTCCCTTGGCCATGAACCTCCTTTTCTTTTTGGATTGACTTAACTTAATTCTTCTACTTATTCTTTTATTCTTCTATTTTGAATCCGAAGAAGAAGAATAAAATTCATTAGAATAATTTTTTTTTATTCTTTAATTAAGTAATAAAAAATAGAGAAATAATTAAAGAATACAATCCTTGTCGAATTAGCAAAGATTTTGGTTCGAAATCCTTTCATTTAATTAGCCAGCCCCGCCTTTTCTATGCTCTGATTTCTGAGGCCTTATTTAGCTTGGGTACCCCTTTAAATTGAATTTCTATTTTCAAAAATGGGGTTTACCAAATTTTTAATGACTCTGAGGTTCAACCCAATCCATCTTTTCTTTCTTTTTCCTTCCGATACTAAAAAAAGATTGAAAAGGATCAAATTTTGTCATATCACGAAGAAATCTATCCCTCCCATAGCAATAACTAGAATTAAAAAAAAGAGGAATGACAAAGCATCTGGGAATAAACGATTAATTTCTATCAATAAACCTGCTAAAGCACCAAACCATAGAGTACTTAGCACGGGTGCTACAGAGAGATATGTTTTTATATCCCGCATTGAAAATCCTCCTTCCTTGTTGGAATACATATATGATCATAAACTCTTGCCCAAGATTGTTATGCTATATATAAAATGAACCATATCGACGAAATTTTCCTATCCCTAAAAAAGAAAAAGATGACCCCTTCTTCCTATATATTACCAAGGAAAAGTAATCCTTCTTTTATAGGCGAAATTATATTGGATTTTATATGTATATAATTCCTTAATTATATGAGACCAAAAAGAAGAAATGACACGAGGGTTCTATATATAGATAGAGAAAGAAAGAAGAAGAAAATTATGATGTGGAAAAGAAGACAGGAATTGTGTACAATGGCATTGTACAACAATTTAATTTGGAAAAGGGATGTAGCGCAGCTTGGTAGCGCGTTTGTTTTGGGTACAAAATGTCACAGGTTCAAATCCTGTCATCCCTACCTATTACTTCTTTCTTCTTTATAGGCAGTAGCGACGAGATCAATTAAAGTAAAGTGGGTATAACTTGAATTTGTGGAGACTATACGTACGTGAGATACATTAGGAATAGAAAAAGATTTTCTTTTTGAATGAATGAAAGCGCTCTTAGTTCAGTTCGGTAGAACGCGGGTCTCCAAAACCCGATGTCGTAGGTTCAAATCCTACAGAGCGTGATTCCATCTATTTTATGTCGAAGCAGAGTAAAATAACTTAACAAAATTGAATTGTAACTCCAATTTCAATTTGACCTCCTCTCTGGTCTGGAGGAGGTCAATCAAAAAAAAAAAATGACTCAATCAAAGATCCAACTGATCCCCACGCCTGTATTGCAAATACGCAGTCACGAATAATCCCGCTAAAGTAATAGGAATTAGGCCTAAGACGATTCCAAATAGAAAAACTTCAATCATTTCGATTTGTTCGAGGGGATAAAAAAAGAGGTACGATCTATCCCTAAATAGTACTCTAAATTATCCACGAATCTCAATGACCAAGAAAAGAATTCCTAATTAGTCTGGAAAAGAGTCGTAGAATGCCAGGAATCCCAAAGAAAGATTTTTCTTTTCTGAATTATAATTATTCAGTCAATTCAAATAAGGCGTATCTTGTTCAAGCCAATAAATAGAGCTGGGGTTATAGTTAAAGCAGCCAGTAGAAAACCAAAATAACTAGTTAAAGTAAGCATGAAAGAGTTAAATTCCATTTATTTTTTTTTACTACACTACATATGTTGGTAAAGCATTTACCTAAGTTATGGAAAATTCATAATTCATCAGTTATTTTAGATAATACTAAAAAACAAGATAGAGTAAGATACAGAAGTGTAAAAGAAAGTGGATTCATCAGATGATACATGAGTCCCTAATTCCGAATCAAGAGATTTGTTGTGGAATTTGTCAATTGAGTAAAGTAATAATATTAAGAACTAGATCATCTAACCCCATTGAATGAAAAAAAGAAATTCAATTTTCAGGGAAATTTTTGAATAAGAGATAAATAAACAATTGAATTTGAAAAAAAAAACTTCTTTCTATTTTGGATAATTTCTTTTTCAATAGGACCCTCTTTTTGGAGTGAACGATCGAATATTCCCCTATTCCTTCTTATTTTAACTGATTGTATTCCATATGGAATAAGAGGAGAACAAAAGCATTCCACGACCTGCCAAGGGGCTGTTAAAAAAAAAAAAAAAAGAAAGCTCTTCCTTGAATTTACTTTATTTTTATTCCTTTTTCGAACTCCAACCAAAGTAGATTCGAAGACGAGTCACTTCAATTATCCTTTTAAGTTCTATTCTATCTTCTGTCTTTCCCTATTTCATCTCGTAAAGTTCCGCGCTCGCAGTTTGGTCAAGAAAGTTAGACCTAATCCAACAAACAATACAAGGATGAATTACGAATTATGAAAGGATAGATTTCACATATACTTGTCCTTGTATTGTGTCAGTATGAGAATATCCTTCCTAAATTATTTATCCAAACCTATTGATCATTAACTTAGATTTTCCCAAGATTTTGGCTGCTATTCCGAATTACTCTATTATTCCGAAGCCAATGAAAAGTAAGTAGAACCTACAAAAATGGGGTTTTCTATTGATGCCTTGAATAACATATAGCTTACCTATAGACAAAAAAAAAATAAAAAAGTAATTATGTTTCGGAACCAGGCAAAACCAGATTGCTGTGCCATAGGAAGGATAGCTATACTAATTCGGTATACTCAAAATACACCTTTGGTACAAAATTGACAATCTCACAAGGATGAAATATCAGTAATTTTCTATTTACTGGTCGATCCCATCTTTTACGGAATCAATTCCTTTTTTGAATGTACAAAAATTTTGGGAGTTCAGCATGTCTGGAAGCACGGGAGAACGTTCTTTTGCTGATATTATTACCAGTATTCGATACTGGGTTATTCATAGCATTACTATACCTTCCCTATTCATTGCGGGTTGGTTATTTGTCAGTACGGGTTTAGCTTATGACGTGTTTGGAAGTCCTAGGCCAAACGAGTATTTCACGGAAAGCCGACAAGGAATTCCGTTAATAACCGACCGTTTTGATTCTTTAGAACAACTCGATGAATTTAGTAGATCCTTTTAGGAGGCCCTCAATGACCATAGATCGAACCTATCCTATTTTTACAGTGCGATGGCTGGCTATTCACGGACTAGCTGTACCTACTGTTTTTTTCTTGGGATCAATATCAGCAATGCAGTTCATCCAACGATAAAACAAATTCCAACTATAGAACTATGACACAATCAAACCCGAATGAACAAAATGTTGAATTGAATCGTACCAGTCTATACTGGGGTTTATTACTCATTTTTGTACTTGCTGTTTTATTTTCCAATTACTTCTTCAATTGAGAGAAAGAAAGAGACTAATAAGAATTCTCTTATCCCATTTGGAAGGATACCATCCTTATAACTACCCATGACTGTTTTTGTCTCTAGCATGACCAATTGATAAAATGTGGAGGAAAGTAGGGGAAATGGCCGATACTACTGGAAGAATTCCTCTTTGGCTGATAGGTACTGTAGCTGGTATTGCTGTGATTGGTTTAGTAGGTGTTTTCTTTTATGGTTCATATTCTGGATTGGGTTCATCTCTATAGTAATCGGAGGGACCAGATTGTAAACATGAAAAAGTAGGAGCTTAGCGGGTCCTTACCCCCCTTTATCTGATTAGAGCGGAAAGGACCCGCGGAATTTTTATTTTACTCTTATAACGCGAATTGAATCTATTCGATTCACTCTTATGAAGCAACAAGAAAAAGAGATCACTCGAGGATCCAATATCTTATTCCACGAAGGAAGTATCCTGAAAATCCTTGATTTAGTTTCGAGTAATAAACTAATAAAACCTTAATCAAAACTATTCAACTAGCCTAAAAATAAAAAAACCTTCAATGGAAGAGTTTACTTTTTTTTTGCAAAATTTCTGTAAATTTGAAGTTGAACTTAATTAAACAAGCCAAGCAATTTGCTCACAATCACAAGAAATTTTTCCCCCGCCATATTTTCTTCCCCTCTGTTTGTCCACTACCTCGGCTAAACCTAAGCAAAAGAAAAAGAGGTCCAAGAGACAGACCCGAATAAAGAAGAAATAGTAATCTTTGACGAATTAGGAAGAAAAAGGATTCTTATTTTGATACAAGAAGAATCGGCACAAGAAAAAGGCTTTTTCTTGTGCCGAATAGACGATTAAGAAGACCTGCAATCCCTCCGAAAAAGAAGAAATTTTAATTTGATTGTTCTCGCCTTTGCCTTGGATTCTCTTCTTTTGCATGGGATATAAATAAGGAATTCCAGACATCTCATAAACAAAAAGCAGTCTAAACAAAAAAAGGATTTCCAAAATAGATCATAGATAATTCTAGCAATTGCCAATAAATCGAGGCTTTTTACCAACTTGATGGTAAGAAATCCCGGGACCTAGAAATTCATTTCGTACAATTGAACCTTTTCAAACTGTTTCTTTTTGAGAACCAAAAAAACTTGTGCCAAAATAACGGATGCGAAGAAGAACAAAAGGCCTTGGACACGTAATGGATCCTGAAGCACGATTTCTGCGTCCCCCTGACCAAAACCTCCCACATTAGGATTGCTTGTTAATGGTTGATCAAGCTTGATGGATTCCCCCTCTGAAACAAGAAGTTCTGGTCCGGGAGGTATAATATCAATCACTTGGCGTCCATCTGATGCATCAACTATGGATATTTCATACCCCCCCTTTTCTTTACGTAGTATTTTTCTTACTATACCTGTTGACGTAGCATTATAGACTGTATTGTTACTCTTGCTACCATCAGGATAGATCTGTCCTCTTCCTCGGTTTCCCCCTACATATATGGGATATTTTAAGAAATGAGCATCTTTCTTCGTAGCAGGATCAGGGGAAAGAATGGGAAAGACAATTTCACTATATTTCTTACCGGGAACAGGGCCTATCACAAGAATGTTTTTTTTATCGGGACGATAACTCTGAAAAGCAAGATTTCCTATCTTTTCTTTTAACTCAGGGGAAATACGATCGGGCTGCGCTAATTCGAATCCCTCGGGCAAAATAAGAACAGCACCTACATTCAACCCTCCCTTTTTTCCATTAGCAAGAACTTGTTTCAATTGCATATCATAAGGAATTCGAAGAACTGCTTCAAATACAGTATCGGGAAGCACAGCTTGGGGAACTTCAATATCGACGGGCTTGCTAGCTAAATGGCAATTGGCACATACAATTCGTCCAGTTGCTTCTCGTGGGTTTTCATAACCCTGCTGCGCAAAAATGGGATATGCATTTGAAATAGATGTCCGAGTTATTACGTATATCATGATCGATACAGAAATCGATCGAGTTATCTGTTCCTTTACCCAAGAAAAAGTATTTCTATTTTCCATGTCCAATCGCAGATCCCAGAATTTCTACAATAAATTAGATAGGTAGCTAAGCTAATCTAGTTCCCTATACACGAATCTGTTGTCATTCTACTGCAACAGTTGTACTGCAATGATGAATACCTTAAAGTAGGTATAAATAGAAAGAATTTTGCTAAAATGGAAAAGGGCTTTCTTTCTAAAAAAAGATGCTTGCTAATTTGATTAATATTAATATCGGGAGATCAAATGAATTTATGCTTCACTAATTGAATGATAAATGACTACAAGCGAAGGAGATAGACGATTTAAACAAAAAAAGACCCAAAATTTCAAACATGTATCTAGAATTACTGGAAAACTACAAACAAAAATAGTGAAAATAAGCTCGTTAGGAGCCCATCCAAAATCGTTGTAGACCCAACGAATTACTAGTTCCCAACCACGGGTGGAGTGAAATCCAACAAAAAAATCAGTAACTAAAAGAATAAAAAAAGCTTTTATTGAGTCATTTAAATTATAGAAGAATTCCTGAACCCAAGAATTCAAAATGACAAGTTCCTCTTTACCCAGAAAAAAAGAACCACTTAGAATAGCCAAACAGATTATATTTGTCGAGAAATGCAAAATGGTATGGAGATGATCCTCATTATTTATTTTGACCCATTGTATTATTTCCTTGTGTATTCCTGTAGGAGGTTTTTGTACATGTGTCTTTAGTTTCCCTTTTATCATCTCGTCCAAGAGAGAAAGTTCTTCTAATTCTATGAATCTTTCTAGAATCCTTTTCTCTTGAATATCAGTTAAGAGAGTTTCGGATTGCCTGGTATTCCACCAATTCTTAATCCAAAGTTCCAGACATTTGTTAAATGAGGAAGAGACCCCCCAAGGCAAAAGTACGATAAATACAAGATATAGTAAAGAAGGCAATGCTTTCTTTTTTTTCATTTTTGATCTGTAAATGGAGTTGTTAATGAATATGCTTCATTCGCTGACTCTATTCCATTCCCTGACTCTATATGATGATATTTCTATTTCATGATATTTCTATTTCTTTGAAGCAAAAACTCTATAGGTTTGATACCCTGTATCTATTCTTCTTTTTTGTATATTAGTTATTAGTGGAATTTCAGTGCATTGGGTTCTTTCTTAGATCTAGATGGAATGAAATAGTGAAATAGAATAAAAAAAAAGCCCTTTCGGATGAAAAAGGAAGAATAGTATGCGATATATCTAACTTGGATAAAAAAAAATTAAAAGCAAATTTCTCTTATCCTCGTTTGTTCCTTCCTTTAGATAAATACTTAAAAATCCCCTTACAATAACAAATCCAATTTAGAAGGGACTTCCTCCCTGTGTTGAGAAAACTTTTCTTCTTCCAATTCTTCTTTTCTTCATTCAACTCAGTTCAAAAAAGATACCTCAAAATACTTCAATTGGTACGCGCAAGAAATAGGCCAATTCGGCAGCTTTTTGTTCAATTTCTCGTGGAGTAAAAAATTTATCATCAGTACGAGTCAAGGGAATGATCCCCTGGCCCCGGATTTCCATATAAAGAATACGACGAGGATAAAGACCCTCTTTAACCTGAATTCTAATTGATTGGATATCCCGCATAAGGAATCGAAGGAAGACGCGACGTTTTATTCCAGGGAATCCCCAACGAAAAATGCACACTATTCCCTCTTTTCTATCGAATCGGTCATAACCACTACCTACATTCCACAAAATAGTACACCACAAGTAGGAGCTAATGAATAGGCCTGCGATTCCGTAGAAAGACATCACGACCCCCTGCGGAAAAAAAAGAATTTCTTGAGATGGAAGTATAGATATAATATTCTTACCAAGATAACTGGAAATCCCAACCGATAAGAATCCTAGTGAACCTAGAAAAAGAATACAGGCCCAGAAAAAATTACCCCTTTTTCGAGAACCTTTTAGAAGTTCTACCCATATGTGTTCTGATCGCCAATTCATATTAGATATACTAAATCCAGCAGCGGTCGATTGAAATTGAGAGAATAAGCTAAATAATTTTGACTTTACTTTTTTTGATTCTGAAATCGCCTTCAGCAACTAGTACTCCTGTGAAATAATAGGTTAGATACATTGACTTTCTATTCAAAAAATATTCGTTGATTCAATTAAAATAAATAAAATAAAACTCGCTATACCTGGCTCTGCATATTCATGCATTTATGCTCGTAGCCTATATCCGCATCCATAACCGTTTTTCATTTGTGTGTAGAAAGTGTGTGTAGAAAAAGCCACATACCCTACCATATTATATTACTTACACTAAAAAATACTAGACAATCTTATTTTTTTGCACATAAAGAAATAAAGAAGTCATTGCAATTGCCGGAAATACTAAGCCTACTAAAGGCACGAAAATAGAAGGTAAGTTTAAATCCGTCATGGAATAGGTGTCTCAATTCAAATTTACTATTTCTATCTAGTCGAAAAATATCTTAAGATTCTTATGATATAATTAAGTATATCTATTATAAGGAATATTGACTATTGTATTGTATTTTTTATTTTTAGTTTGAAAAATATTCTGTAAAAAAAATGAAAGGATAATAAGAAAATTCCAAAAAAGGAGAACTAATTAAAAAGATTTTATTTTGATTTTCCCATCCTCATGGCCTTTCTATCTTTCTAATCTAATTTGAAATTGGATTCAAAAGAAAGCGGTTAGAATTTACTTCCTGCATACATACTTCTCTAGAAGCGCATACAATAATGCGTGGTAAAGGCGGAAAAATAGTATATTCAATCAAAATCAAAGGGCAAATTATCTTACCTACTATAGATCCCCTACTACCCTCTTAGACTTTAAAAGGCGATATACCACCCAAAGAAAGGGTATGAAAATGCCGGGTGGAGTTAGCTTTTCGACGAAGACCTGTCCCGTGCAGCGAAGCCCTGTTAGTAAGACCCCCCGCAATAATGGATTATAGAAGAATATTATTCCAAATACTCCTCTGGACGCATATAGTAGCATTGCGATTCCGAATCTTTTTTATTTATGAATATGAACAGAAAAAATTCATTGTATCGTTGGGTCGGAGCGGAGGTTTGGTCCAGAAAAATTAGAAACAAAACGTCTACTCTACCGCATTGAAGTCTATAGCGCTGTATTTCCACGAAAGTATAATTCTTACCATCAGGATACGATCCTTTCTTTTGAACTAAACGTCTCTACGATGGGTCCAGGTTCTATGTCCAATCCCAAATCAAGGATTTCTCGCTCTTGATCGGAGTCATAAACTAAAAAAAAACTACCTTTTTATCCTTTTTCTCAAGGTTATAGAAAACTTCCTTATCTAGTTCTAGCATTTTGAAAAAAAAAAAATGCTTCTTTTTTTACACACAGTTCGAGTCACTTGTTGACTCACGATTACGCCTGTTAAAAGTTTCAAACGTCCTCTTTTTTGAAATTGAAAGAGAGTCCTATAAAAAGGTCTAACTTCCAAACTATGTCTTTTTTCATTCATTCTCCTTTAGTTTTTTTCTCTATCTAGAAGTGGAATAGAATAACCCGGTTGAAGGGTAATGATCATACGTCTGTAATGCATTGTATGGCCCAGAATAGGTCCTATTCTTCTACCTTTTCCAGGTAGTCGATGGCTATTCACAGCTACCACCTTAACACCAAAGAAGAGTTCGACCCAATGCTTTATTTCTGTCTTAGTGAATCCCGATTCGACATTAAAAGTATATTGATTCTTTCCCAATAAACGAAGACTTTTTTCTGTAAATACTGCGTATTTGATTCCATTATCATTATCATATGATAATACTATATTTTATTATTTTATTATTTTATTTGTATTTCTTTATTGTATTATACCTTAATATATATATTCTAGATATATAGAATAGACGAATCTCAATTTGTCAAGTCTCATGATCATATCATGATCTATTTTTATTCGGCTCAATCTTTTTTTTCTAAAAAAGATTGAGCCGAGTTTAATTGCAATCAATTAGAAGAATAAAGAAGAATTACTGCATTTCATAACTGATTTTTTTCTCTTTTTATTTCGTTTCTTTTTTATTTATACCTTCTTTATCTTTAGTTTTATCTAGTTAATCAATAGTATCTACCGGCTCGAACTCGAATTTGATCGCCTTCCATACTTCACAAGCTGCGGCTAGTTCAGGACTCCATTTGCAAGCTGCTCGGATAATTTCATTACCTTCGCGAGCAAGATCGCGCCCTTCGTTACGAGCTTGTACACAGGCTTCTAAAGCCACTCGATTAGCTGCTGCACCAGGTGCATTTCCCCAAGGATGTCCTAAAGTTCCTCCACCAAATTGTAATACAGAATCGTCCCCAAAGATTTCGGTCAGAGCTGGCATATGCCAAACATGAATACCACCTGAAGCTACCGGTATAACACCTGGCATGGATACCCAGTCCTGAGTGAAAAAGATACCGCGAGCACGATCTTTTTCAATAAAATCATCGCGCAATAAATCAACAAAACCTAAAGTCATTTCGCGTTCCCCTTCTAACTTACCTACTACTGTACCGGAGTGGATATGATCTCCCCCAGACATACGCAATGCTTTAGCTAATACACGGAAATGCATACCATGATTTTTCTGTCTATCAATAACTGCATGCATTGCACGGTGAATGTGAAGAAGTAGGCCATTGTCGCGGCAATAATGAGCCAAAGTAGTATTTGCGGTGAATCCCCCAGTTAAGTAGTCATGCATTACAATAGGAACCCCTAATTCTCTTGCAAATACAGCTCTCTTAATCATTTCTTCACATGTACCCGCAGTCGCATTCAAGTAATGCCCCTTGATTTCACCGGTTTCGGCCTGTGATTTATAAATAGCTTCGGCACAAAAGACAAAACGGTCTCTCCAGCGCATAAATGGTTGTGAGTTTACGTTTTCATCATCTTTGGTAAAATCAAGTCCACCACGTAGACACTCATAACACGCTCTACCATAATTTTTTGCGGATAATCCCAATTTTGGTTTAATAGTACATCCCAATAAAGGACGACCGTACTTGTTCAACTTATCTCTTTCAACTTGGATACCATGAGGCGGGCCTTGGAAAGTTTTTGAATAAGTAGGGGGAATTCGTAGATCCTCCAAACGTAGAGCACGTAGGGCTTTGAAACCAAATACGTTACCTACAATGGAAGTAAACATGTTAGTAACGGAACCCTCTTCAAATAGGTCTAATGGATAAGCTACATAACAGATCCATTGGTTGTCTTCCCCAGCAACAGGCTCGATGTGATAGCATCGTCCTTTGTAACGATCAAGACTGGTAAGTCCATCAGTCCAAACAGTTGTCCATGTACCAGTAGAAGATTCGGCAGCTACTGCAGCCCCTGCTTCTTCGGGCGGAACCCCAGGCTGAGGACTTACTCGGAATGCTGCCAAGATATCAGTATCCTTAGTTTCATACTCTGGGGTGTAGTAAGTCAATTTATAATCTTTAACACCAGCTTGAAATCCAACACCTGCTTTAGTTTCTGTTTGTGGTGACATAAGTCCCTCCCTATAACTCTTGAATTAAGAATTCTCACAATAACAGGGTCTACTCGATGTTAATTAGGCGTAAATGAAACTTTAGCAAAAATCTCGTAAAACAAAAAGGATATTCAATTAATATAATATCAACTCATTAAAGAAAATTGAGGGCATGCTTAGGTTAATGAATATGTTTCATTCATATATAATGCGTACACCCTGTGTATGTTCTATCCTATAGGAATTCCAATATAGGAATTCGATAGGAATTGAGTTGTTGTTATGGTAAGTTAACACGGTTCGTTATTAAACCATGGATTTGATTTACCAAATCCATAATTATTGTATACTCTTTGATAGATATAGCGCAACCCAAATTAATTCCTAATCCTTATTTTACAAGTTCTTAATAGTTCTCTTTTCTTATTTTGAATGCAAATACCTAACTAAATACTAATAAAATTCTTTGTTGACAGCAATCTATGCTTCACAGTAGTATATATTTTGTATATCGAAGTCCTAGATAGGAAAGTAGAGTAGGCACAGATCCTCCACAAAAGGCAAAATGTATATGAAAAAAAAGATTGATTGAACTTTCCAATGGACTCATTCCATGAGTAAACGATTGAATGGGATTCGCTTGGGCAACGAAATCAAGTCCTGGTCCCCTTTTCTCTCTTATTGAATTAACTAATTCATTTCCTTTTTACTTTTGGATTTTTTTTGATTTGATTTGGCATTATTCAACAATAAAAAAAGAAAAATTTCGACAAATTCCTTTTTTTTAATTATGTGATAATTATGAGAACCAATCCTACTACTTCTCCTCCCGGGGTTTCCACAATTGAAGAAAAAAGTACAGGTCGTATCGATCAAATTATTGGACCCGTGCTGGATGTCACTTTTCCCCCAGGCAAGTTACCTTATATTTATAACGCTTTGGTAGTCCAGAGTAGAGACACTGCCGATAAGCAAATTAATGTGACTTGTGAGGTACAACAATTATTAGGAAATAATCGAGTTAGAGCTGTAGCTATGAGTGCTACGGACGGGTTGATGAGAGGAATGGAAGTGATTGACACGGGAGCTCCTCTCAGTGTTCCGGTCGGTGGAGCTACTCTCGGACGAATTTTCAACGTTCTTGGGGAGCCTGTTGACAATTTGGGTCCTGTAGATAGTAGTGCAACGTTCCCTATTCATAGATCTGCGCCTGCCTTTATCGAGTTAGATACGAAATTATCCATCTTTGAAACAGGTATTAAGGTCGTCGATCTTTTAGCTCCTTATCGACGTGGAGGAAAAATAGGACTATTTGGGGGGGCTGGAGTAGGTAAAACAGTACTGATCATGGAATTAATCAATAACATTGCTAAAGCTCATGGGGGCGTATCCGTATTCGGTGGAGTAGGGGAACGGACTCGTGAAGGAAATGATCTTTATATGGAAATGAAGGAATCCGGAGTAATTAATGAAAAAAATATTGAGGAATCAAAGGTAGCTCTAGTCTATGGCCAAATGAATGAACCACCGGGAGCTCGTATGAGAGTTGGTTTAACTGCCCTAACTATGGCGGAATATTTCCGAGATGTTAATAAGCAAGACGTGCTTTTATTTATCGATAATATCTTTCGTTTTGTTCAAGCAGGATCAGAGGTATCCGCTTTATTAGGGAGAATGCCCTCCGCAGTGGGTTATCAACCTACTCTTAGTACAGAAATGGGTTCTTTGCAAGAAAGAATTGCTTCTACTAAAAAGGGATCTATAACTTCGATTCAAGCAGTTTATGTACCTGCAGACGATTTGACCGACCCTGCCCCTGCCACAACATTTGCACATTTGGATGCTACTACCGTACTTTCCAGAGGATTAGCTTCCAAGGGTATTTATCCAGCAGTAGATCCTTTAGATTCAACCTCGACTATGTTACAGCCTCGGATCGTTGGCAACGAACATTATGAAACTGCGCAAAGAGTTAAGGAAACTTTACAACGTTACAAAGAACTTCAGGACATTATCGCAATTCTTGGCTTGGATGAATTATCGGAAGAGGATCGTTTAACTGTAGCAAGAGCAAGAAAAATTGAGCGTTTCTTATCACAACCGTTCTTTGTGGCAGAAGTTTTTACTGGTTCTCCAGGAAAGTATGTTGCTCTTGCGGAAACTATTAGGGGATTTCAACTAATCCTTTCCGGAGAATTAGACGGCCTACCTGAACAGGCTTTTTATTTGGTGGGTAACATCGATGAAGCTAGCACGAAAGCTATAACCTTAGAAGAGGAGAACAAATCGAAGAAATGAAATTAAATCTTTATGTACTGACTCCTAAGCGAATTATTTGGGATTGTGAAGTGAAAGAAATCATTTTATCCACTAATAGTGGCCAAATTGGCGTATTACCAAACCACGCCCCCATTAACACAGCAGTAGATATGGGTCCTTTGAGAATACGCCTCCTCAACGACCAATGGTTAACAGCGATTCTGTGGAGCGGTTTTGCGAGAATAGTTAATAATGAGATCATCATTTTAGGAAATGATGCGGAACTGGGTAGTGATATTGATCCGGAAGAAGCTCAAAAGGCACTTGAAATAGCCGAAGCTAACTTGAGTAAAGCTGAGGGTACGAAAGATTTGGTTGAAGCGAAGCTCGCTCTCAGACGAGCTAGGATACGAATCGAGGCTGTCAATTGGATTCCCCCATCCAATTGAAGACAATCCAGTGGTTTATAGTTGATACAAAGAAAAAGGGAAGAGGGGTAGAAAAAGTTATTAGATAGCGAAGCGAAGTAAGTCCAATGCTATCTAGTAATTTTTCTACCTACTTACCTACTATTGGATTTGAACCAATGACTCCCGCCGTATGAAAGCAATACTCTAACCACTGAGTTAAGTAGGCAATTTATCACCACAAAGGAAGACCCATTACTTCGATCGATTATATATTGAATCCCTTTTCTAAGCAATACCGCTCTGTTATTGGTCTGTTATATACTAAATACTAAACTAAATACTAAACAGATACAGATCAAAGGGGTATCCTCTGGCATTAGAAAATATTCATCTTGACAAGAAATTATCTATATGTTAAGATATCTCTGATAAGGGCTATAGCTCAGTTCGGTAGAGCAACTCGTTTACACGTGCGCCAATGCTTTTCAAAGGAGCTTATTATGCAATGAACATAATCGATCTTATTGCAAAATCAATGTCTTACTTCATAGATTCGAGAGAATAGGAGAACAGTAGCCTGACAAACAGTCGGTTCAGTCCGATTCAGGTGCCAATTCAGGTGCCTAATCAAATAGAACCCTTATGGATTTGCTAGTTGATAAGGTAAATATCCAGCCCACTAAATGCTAGGCGTAATGAGGATAAGGGCCTCCAAAAAACTTCTTTTCGTTCTATGAACTTTAAGGTGTATGAAGTCTCATAGTTAACTCTTGCAGTGGAACGATAGAGACTCCATTTCACTTAGGTTGATTTAATTTAGACCGGAGGCAGACCTAAGTCAAGGTAATCCTCCTTTGAAACACTTTGGTATTGCTCCTAGATAGATCATAATACAAAAAATCAATCAGAGCACAGGGAGCCATCTCATTATCTTTCCGTAAAGAAAAACTATGGTGGACTAACTGATCTTTAAATCAGTTTATGAAAGAGCCCAATGCAAAAAAATGCATGTTGGGTCTTTGAAACAGTTCAAATCATTTCGATAATAATCCGTTTGATCTGTTTTACCGAGAAGGTCTACGGTTCGAATCCGTATAGCCCTAATATGCCCTTTTTTAGATTTTAGGATCTCTATCCTATGTTTTCTTTAGTTTAGTATAGTTTTCATTTTCTCATTAGTATTTGTTTATAGACTGGATAGGCGCCTGCGACATAGAATAGAGATAAAAGCATTACCAAAGGCTCATTCATCGAAAATCAAAATCATACAGACAGGAAAAGAAAAACGAATTTCTATCAAATCAATAGAAGAAAGGATCCTTTCCCTGATTTGAATCCCGTCCTCCTTCAAATAGGATATCTCTAGACTTCCCTATAATAACTGCAATGATTTTATCCATTTTGCGAATTCCTACTTTGTTTTAAGTATATTTATTACTTTGTTTATAGATACATTATGTAAATTGATCAACTTTAAATAGAAAAAATAAAGTAAAGAGTAAATAAGAAAACAGAATATTCTGTCTCATAGTTCTGAAATAGAGTTCTTTATTTTTATTTTATAGTATTACTTCTCATTAATTATACTGCATAGATTAGTCCTACTATCTTAATTAGGTTCTAATTTAGTAGTATTCTCATTTTTATTTAATAGTCTCTTATTATTTTATTATTAAATATTAAATAAAGGATAGAGCTATTCTTTTTTCTAGAGATTCTAGAGAAAGCGAGACAAAGTGAAACGAGAAAGTTTTCTTTATATAAGAATTAGATCTACATACACCATATCTAAATAGAATGGAAATCCAAAAGAAAGGGAGTTGGGATTCCATTGGATGAATCTTTAAAGAAGATGCAGCACAGAGGAAACAAAGGCTAAACTTAAACTAAGCGCTTTTGTTTGAACAAAAAAGATTCTTGTTTCACCGAGGAAAAGAGAGAAGTTCTGGATAAATTGACAATGCTGAATTGAATTGACTAATTTAAGTTCCGCCTATTCCACATTAATGGGAGTACATTATGTTTCTGCTTCACGAATATGATATTTTTTGGACATTTCTAATAATAGCAAGCCTTATTCCTATTTTGGCATTTTCGATTTCAGGACTTTTAGCCCCGGTTAGTGAAGGACCAGAGAAGCTTTCTAGTTATGAATCGGGTATAGAACCCATGGGAGGGGCTTGGGTACAATTCCGAATACGCTATTATATGTTTGCGCTCGTTTTTGTTGTTTTTGATGTGGAAACCGTCTTTCTATACCCTTGGGCAATGAGTTTCGACGTATTGGGTGTATCCGTTTTTATCGAAGCTTTGATTTTCGTGCTTATCTTAGTTGTTGGTTTAGTTTATGCATGGCGAAAAGGAGCCTTGGAATGGTCTTAACTGAATATTTAGACAAAAAAAAAGAAGGAAAAGATTCTATTGAGACAGTTATGAATTTGATTGAGTTTCCCTTACTTGACCAAACAAGTTCCAATTCTGTTATTTCAACTACACCAAATGATCTTTCGAATTGGTCAAGACTCTCCAGTTTATGGCCCCTTCTATACGGTACCAGTTGTTGTTTCATTGAATTTGCTTCATTAATAGGCTCACGATTCGACTTTGATCGTTATGGATTGGTACCAAGATCAAGTCCTAGGCAAGCAGACCTAATTTTAACAGCCGGTACGGTAACAATGAAAATGGCTCCCTCTTTAGTGAGATTATACGAGCAAATGCCTGAACCAAAATACGTCATTGCTATGGGAGCCTGTACTATTACAGGGGGAATGTTCAGTACGGATTCCTATAGTACTGTTCGGGGAGTTGATAAGTTAATTCCTGTGGATGTCTACTTGCCGGGCTGCCCACCTAAACCGGAGGCAGTTATAGATGCCCTAACAAAACTTCGTAAGAAGATATCGCGAGAAATAGTTGAGGATCAAACTCTATCTCAAAATAAAAATAGATGTTTTACTACCAGTCACAAGCTTTATGTTAGGCGCAGTACTCATACAGGAACTTATGAGCAAGAATTGCTCTATCAATCACCATCTACATTAGATATATCTTCTGAAACTTTTTTCAAATCCAAAAGTTCAGTACCTTCCTACAAATTAGTGAATTAGGAGAGGGGCTCTTTTGTGTAGAAAAATAAAAAGCAGGGCAATCTTTCAAACTTGCATCCGAAATGTGAAATATTTATACAAAGAGGGAGAGATGAAGACAATGCAGCAGGGTTGGTTATCTAATTGGCTAGTCAAACATGAGGTGGTTCATAGATCTTTGGGCTTTGATCACCGAGGAATAGAGACTTTACAAATAAAAGCAGGGGATTGGGATTCCATTGCTGTCATTTTATATGTATATGGTTACAATTATTTACGCTCCCAATGTGCTTATGATGTAGCACCCGGTGGATCTTTAGCTAGCGTGTATCATCTTACGAGAATACAATATGGTATAGATAATCCAGAAGAAGTCTGCATAAAAGTCTTTGCCCAAAAGGATAATCCTAGAATTCCGTCTGTCTTCTGGATTTGGAGAAGTGCCGATTTTCAAGAACGCGAATCTTATGATATGGTGGGAATCTCTTATGATAATCATCCGCGCCTTAAACGTATCCTAATGCCTGAAAGTTGGATAGGCTGGCCCTTACGTAAGGATTATATAACCCCCAATTTTTATGAAATACAAGATGCTCATTGAATGATAAGAAATTCATGCTCACTTATACAACACAACTCCAGATTTTATTCAAGTCAAGGAATATTTTTAGGTTCTTTTCCTAGATGAAACGGAATACCTATTTATAATTAATTCCTAATTATACAAAAGCATTCCAGATAGACTGAGCAAAAAAAGGGTTTCATTTGGATTCCCCTATTTTGAAAATCGCATATTAATTTCCTTCATATGAACAGAAAAATAGGATGACTCAAAGAAGTTCTCTACCAGGAACTTTGTACCGCGCACATTACTTAGCACAACTAGGAAAATAAGATAAGATAAAGATAAGCAAGACTAAAAAAATATTCGTCGGAATAGCGGAATACAAAATTAAGAAACGCAAAAAAATAAAGGGGAATCTCACCCCCTTCTTTATCATAAAGAAAAGATATATTTTAAAACTTCTTTAAAAAGAAAAAGAAGTGCCTCTATATTTATATTATAGATTTATCCACTTAGATGAATAAATATTATTAATGAATATGTATCACAATCCATCTCGAGGTATTTGGATCAATACCTATTCGGTGGATCTTTTTTTTTTTTTTCTCTGCCAGGAACCAGATTTGAACTGGTGACACGAGGATTTTCAGTCCTCTGCTCTACCAACTGAGCTATCCTGACCTTTTCTTGTGCATCATCCTAGTAGAGTATTTGTATCTATGTCAATTAAAAGGACTAAAAATTAATTAAAGTATTTCAAATTTTAAATTTGAAAATGGGGGGGGTAGTCCTATGCATTGTGCATGGTTTACTTAAATAAAACTTAAAAATAGAGTGAATAACCAAGATTTCTTGCCGATACTCTAATAAAAAAGAAATCTATTCAATGAATAGGATAAGATCCATTGAGTTCTCTTCGCATTCCTTTGTGAAAGAGTAGAATGAGAAAGCTAATGAATCTTAAACCCATTGCATTGATAAAAAGAAAAAAAAGTGCATTGATAAAAAGAAAAAAAAAAAGAGGATAAATAATAATAATATAGTATAGTTAGGGAATAAAAGAGGATTTGGGGATAGAGGGACTTGAACCCTCACAACTTATAAAGTCGACGGATTTTCCTTTTACTAGAAATTTCATTGTTGTCAGTATTGACATGTAGAATGGGACTCTCTCTTTGTCCTCGTCCGATTAATCCACTTTTTTAAAGATCTCGAAAACTTTGAATTTTAATTGAAGAATTTGATTATTCAATATTCGATTGGAGTGGATTCACAATAATGAAAAAAAAAAATTATGATATGAGTTTTTTATTTCATAATCATTATCATTTCTAATTTCATTTTTAAAAAAGATAAAGAACCTATATTATAATTAGAATATAATATGAGTTCTGTGATTAATCGTTTGCTATGTCAGTATCTATACGTGTTTATTAAATGTATAAGGTATAAAACCCCTCTTTCTCTAATTTAGAACTAGAAGGAATTCCACTAACAACACAACGTAATTAACTCGATTCGTTAGAACAGCTTCCATTGAGTCTCTGCACCTATCCTTTTCCTTTGTATTCTAGTTCGAGAACCCCTTGTTTTCTCAAAACACGGATTTGGCTCAGGATTGCCCTTTTTTAATTCCAGGGTTTCTCTGAATTTGGAAGTTACCACTTAGCAGGTTTCCATACCAAGGCTCAATACAATCAAGTCCGTAGCGTCTACCGATTTCGCCATATCCCCATTTCCCTCTTCTTTGAGACCAGGATTCCTTGTGTAATTTCATCCATCTCTTAGTTTTTTTTTTGAATCATTGAGTTCATCACTCAACGTAGTCTAGCAGTTCAGTTCGACTCTATTTGAGAGACCTCGCTTGCTTATTGCAATTCAGAATTGAATTGATTCTATCCTTGATGTATTTGCAATTCAATCCGAATCAATATATCCAAAAGTTTTTATCTCCCCCACCTCCCGTCTTACTTTTTTATAGTATTCAAAATTATACTATAACGCTTGATATTTATTCTTTTTTTCTAATCAGAATTAGCAATTTTATTTACTCTGACTCTATGTTCCCCTTAGTGAAATATTAATCCTCAAATTATTAACAAATAATAAAGTCTATAATGATCGAATGAAAATACCAATAAATTCTATAATTTTATTTTTTAATATCCTATAGTTAAGCATATCAAGCTAACTTTATCTTTAAGAAGTTTTAGTATTTTTTTATTTTTATAAGTATAACTTCAAATTTAGAACTAGTTAATAGCTAAGATTAATAACTAATATCTGAGATTTTACGGATTTCCTATACTATACCTATTTCTATTTGTTACACTATTTCCGTTATGTAAGCCCACTTAGCTCAGAGGTTAGAGCATCGCATTTGTAATGCGAGGGTCATCGGTTCAAATCCGATAGTCGGCTTTTTTTTCTCTATCGATGTTCTACGAACAAGAATCTCTTTTTTTCCGAATTAAATGGAGAATCCAGGATCTTTTATGTTTTTTACCTTACAATTTTGCTAGATACAAAACAATAAAATAAATAATATATATACAAAAAAAAAAGATTTTGATGAAATTCCATTTTTTGGGGTACTTTAGTTGATTTTACTCTGTTTATCCTGTAGTTTAATTCAGTTTTAATTTCGATGTATTCTGTAATGTAAATACAATGAAATTAATTGTGTAAAATGAAATTTCAATAAAATAAAAAAAGGAGTCTTCATGTCCCGTTATCGAGGACCTCGTTTAAAAAAAATACGCCGTCTGGGAGCTTTACCAGGACTCACTAGAAAAACACCTAAATCCGGAAGTAATCTTAAAAAAAAATTCAATTCTGGGAAAAAGGAGCAATATCGTATTCGTCTTCAAGAAAAACAGAAATTGCGTTTTCATTATGGTCTGACAGAACGACAATTACTTAGATATGTACATATCGCTGGAAAAGCAAAAAGGTCAACAGGCCAGGTTTTACTACAATTACTTGAAATGCGTTTGGATAATATCCTTTTTCGATTGGGTATGGCTTCAACCATTCCTGGGGCCCGCCAATTAGTCAACCATAGACATATTTTAGTTAATGGTCGTATAGTCAATATACCAAGTTTTCGTTGCAAACCCCGAGATATTATTACTACGAAAGATAACCAAAGATCAAAAGGTCTGGTTCAAAATTATATTGCTTCATCGGACCCGGGGAAATTGCCAAAGCATTTGGCGATTGACACGTTGGAATATAAAGGACTAGTAAATAAAATCCTAGATAGGAAGTGGGTCGGTCTCAAAATAAATGAGTTGTTAGTTGTAGAATATTACTCTCGTCAGACTTGAACTTAACGAAAAAAGGAAAGGTTCATAGAATTTTCTTCCCCTTCCCCTTTCCCCGAACTAAATCGCCCTAAGACCATTACCATTAATTTGTATTTTCCCATCAACTAGCTAAAATTGATTAACCCTAGGATTAGGATCCTTTTTTCTTTTTTCCTCTATGTGTATTTTACATACCACAGTAATTTGCTATAGAGAATTTCTAATTTCTATTAAATCAAAATAAGATAATATAAGATATTATATTATTGCTGGAAAAAATTGTTATTTGATTTGATACATTGTGATCCTTAACGTTGATGAATTAAGAAAAACGGAAAGAGAGGGATTCGAACCCTCGGTAAACAAAAGTCTACATAGCAGTTCCAATGCTACGCCTTGAACCGCTCGGCCATCTCTCCTACATAACTTATTATGGAAAATAAACTGAGTGAATAGCGAGTTTTCTTATTCCTGCAGTACAGGTACAACCGCAACCACTCGGGGGTTCCATAGTTCTATTGGAAAAATTCCTTTTGATCTAAGTGGAAGGATACAGGATTTTTTACTAGAAATTGCGCTCGCTATAAAATAAAAGTTTTAATTTGGGTTTTCCCGCAACTAAAGAAAAAGAAAATGGAAGAATTCTTCTTATTGCATAATAAAATAAAGAAACCTTAGAATTCCGTTTGCATAAGATACGCTACACCATACTATCGAAATCAAAAATAGGGTATGAGACAATTAATAACTTTGAAAACACGAAATAGTTGATAACATAAGTTGTTGTTCAGAAATAGGAAAGTGGAATGAAATCCAGTCTTAGTCAAATATTTCATATCTCTTCGTGTCCAAGCAGAAGGAAAAGGATACAATTTGAGCTGAGCGGAAAATCCATATCTCTCTTATCCATTTAAAGCATATGGATTTAGAGTAGAGCATATGGATCAATCTATTTATAATTATAAGAATCGAATGTGTTTGTTTTTATGTTATTTTGTGAAGGAATGAAAACAATTCTATATAGAATGGGTTGGGAATTATGCCTAGATCCCGTGGAAATGGAAATTTCATTGATAAGACCTCCTCAATTGTAGCCAATATTTTATTGCGAATAATTCCGACAACCTCAGGAGAAAAAAAGGCATTTACTTATTATAGAGATGGTGCGATTTGACTCTTTTTTTTGCTTTTTTTTAGCCCTACCTATACCTCAGTCTTACGAAAAAGAGAGGGGGGTTGGCATAGAGAGAACCAAATTTGTAAAGCAAACAAACCCACGCTTCGGGAAGGTGAGGCGAACTAACAATTCCTTCCGTCGTGTATCCTCGATTGATGCGGCTTCAGATACTTCAATTGTAGATTTGAGTATTGAGCGAAAGGTTACACCTACAGGATATGGTATGGTATGGATTACAGGCCAATCCTACTCTATTAGTATCCGTAGGCAGCATAGGGGAGAAAAGCACTACACCTAGAAATAGGAATCAACAAGAGAAAAACTTTGTTAGAAATTACCCCTTTCCTGATCGGTATCAGGGCTGGGAAGAATGGTTGGGATAACAAACAACCATCAGGTTTGTACTTTGGATACCCCTATAACCATCAAAGATCGTTGAAGTAGCTAATTCCTCTAAATAGGAGGCGTTGAGAACAAAGAAATTATTGGAGCTATCGTTTTCCTCTAGCATTAATAGAATTCATTGGTGTTAAGAAAAACCTCTTGTGGGAAGGTTGGCTAGAGATTTCTTGGAAAAATACCAGCCCCTTTCGGTTCATAATGAGACGGGACTAATTCTATTTTGATTCTATAGATTATTTCGCTTAGTACTATTATGTACAGAAGGGAGGAGCCGTATGAGATGAAAACCTCATGTACGGTTTTGGAACGGAGATTTTTTGAATAGAATGAACGACCGTAACGGATGTTGGCTCAATCCGAAGGAAATTATGCGGAAGCTTTGCAAAATTATTATGAAGCTACGCGACTAGAAATCGATCCCTATGATCGAAGTTATATACTCTATAACATAGGCCTTATACACACAAGCAATGGAGAGCATACAAAGGCTTTGGAATATTATTTCCGGGCACTAGAACGAAACCCCTTCTTACCGCAAGCTTTTAATAATATGGCCGTGATCTGTCATTACGTGCGACTATCTCCACTATAGAAAGAAAAAAAAAAAAGAGAGGATCAAATTTTCTAGTAAATACTAGAAAAAAAGGGCTTTCTACATAGGGATCGTAAAAACAACGATTTTTCCCTATCAGCTGTAGGAAGGAAGGACACTTCACGAGAATCAAAAAACGAAGAAAGTATGGCCTATACTACTACTCTATGGATAAAGTTTCTCAAATTGATAGAGAAAGCACCGTAAAGATCAATTAGTGAGCGACTGGGTCGATACAACTAAAAAAAACTGCTTACTTATCCCATGATATGGGGCAAAATTTAGGAATCCGCTTATGTAATAGAGCCGATCCACTAAGGGATTAAGCAGCGGTGTAGTATCAGATCCCAAAGATAGTAAGTTCTTTTTTCTTTCTTATGGAAAAAAGTCTTTTTCAAGGATTCTATAGAGATTTCATATATGAAACCGGGATAGTTACCTCTCAGAAAATTTGAACGAAGGCTCTATATCTATCTATGCTTCATTCTTCTGAAGGTGGGAAAAAAGATCAAACTGATTATTGATAAAAATTAGGGTTTGAAACTTAGGTAATTAATTTCTTCTGCTTAACCCAAGAACAAATTGGATCGATTTTTGATAAATCGAATTCAGTTAAGATAGGGGAAATTCAGATAGCAATTTCTGAGCCGTATGAGGTAGGAAACTCTCAAGTACGGTTCTAAGGGAAGGAACTTCCTATTCCGACCGAGGAGAACAGGCCATTCTACAGGGTGATTCGGAAATTGCGGAAGCTTGGTTTGATCAAGCTGCTGAATATTGGAAACAAGCTATAGCGCTTACTCCGGGAAATTATATTGAAGCACAGAACTGGTTGAAGATTACGAAGCGCTTTGAATTTGAATAAGACCATGCTCCTTCTTTTTCATAAAATGGGTGGTTTGGTTGTTGATCCATTAATCAAATAAATTAGGTCGTAAGATCGAATCAAGAATTTCATTATATCCATTTCTTATACCTTCTATTTTATATGATATTTCATAAGAATAAACCATAGGGATAGGGTCTAGAATAGAAGTAATAAAGTGAATAAAAAGAGGGGGCAATCTAAATATTGCTAATATATTAGGACCATCTTATTAATAATTCTAATGAGTTATCTTGGAATTTAGAATCAAATAAAAAACCCTATATTATGCTCAAGGAAAGTAGATATAGATAGGAGCTTATGCCCTCAAAAAAAATACACTAGTTTCTTAAATTAAAAATAAAAAAGATTTTTTTCTTACGTCGAGAAATATTTGTTTTTCAAGATAAACAATGTCCGTTAGGCACCTAATCTTTATGTCATAATAGACCCGAACACTTGCCTCGGATTGACTTCAATATATAATTGCTCCAGTGAATAACTAAAAAAAAAATAGAAGGATGGTAGATAGTAAAGAAAAGAACTAATCACAATATCTATCTTTCAAAATCTATCTTTCAAAATCTATCTTTCAAAATATATATCTTTCAAAGATTCACTAAAAAGACAGTTGGCGGGTCTCTTTGTATGTCTTGTCCGGAAAGAGGAGGACTTAATGATTATTCGTTCGCCGGAACCAGAAGTAAAAATTGTTGTGGATAGGGATCCTGTAAAAACATCTTTTGAGGAATGGGCCAGACCCGGCCATTTCTCAAGAACACTAGCTAAGGGCCCTGATACTACCACTTGGATCTGGAACCTACATGCTGATGCTCACGATTTCGATAGTCATACTGGTGATTTGGAGGAGATTTCTCGAAAAGTCTTTAGTGCTCATTTCGGGCAACTTTCCATTATCTTTCTTTGGTTGAGTGGCATGTACTTTCATGGCGCCCGTTTTTCCAATTATGAAGCATGGCTAAGTGATCCTACTCACATTGGACCCAGTGCTCAGGTAGTTTGGCCTATAGTAGGGCAA
>NW_028260368.1:6854949-6892764 GCF_056163025.1 Triticum urartu | reverse complement strand
TCCGAATATTTGCCATCTCGGAATATTTTCGATTTCATTTTTCTATGATATGTCTTTCTATATGAAAATTGGTTATTTACGATGTACGATGATCCCTGTTAAGCATCCATGGCTGAATGGTTAAAGCGCCCAACTCATAATTGGTAAATTTTGCGGGTTCAATTCCTGCTGGATGCACACGAACGGGAACATTCCATAAGTCTATTGGAACTGGCTCTCTATCCATGGAATCTCATCCATCATCCATACATAACGAATTGGTATGGTATATTCATACCATAACATAAGAACAATAAGAACTCGAATTCTTATCGATACTGGAACTCAGAGCATAGGAGGGAAAGTCGATTTATGGATGGAATCAAATACGCAGTATTTACAGAAAAAAGTCTTCGTTTATTGGGAAAGAATCAATATACTTTTAATGTCGAATCGGGATTCACTAAGACAGAAATAAAGCATTGGGTCGAACTCTTCTTTGGTGTTAAGGTGGTAGCTGTGAATAGCCATCGACTACCTGGAAAAGGTAGAAGAATAGGACCTATTCTGGGCCATACAATGCATTACAGACGTATGATCATTACCCTTCAACCGGGTTATTCTATTCCACTTCTAGATAGAGAAAAAAACTAAAGGAGAATACTTAATAATACGGCGAAACATTTATACAAAACACCTATCCCGAGCACACGCAAGGGAACCGTAGACAGGCAAGTGAAATCCAATCCACGAAATAATTTGATCCATGGACGGCACCGTTGTGGTAAAGGTCGTAATTCCAGAGGAATCATTACCGCAAGGCATAGAGGGGGAGGTCATAAGCGCCTATACCGTAAAATAGATTTTCGACGGAATCAAAAAGACATATCTGGTAGAATCGTAACCATAGAATACGACCCTAATCGAAATGCATACATTTGTCTCATACACTATGGGGATGGTGAGAAGAGATATATTTTACATCCCAGAGGGGCTATAATTGGAGATACTATTGTTTCTGGTACAAAAGTTCCTATATCAATGGAAATGCCCTACCTTTGAGTGCGGTTTGAACTATTGATTTACGTAATTGGAAGTAACCAATTAGGTTTACGACGAAACCTAGAAATCGATCACTGATCCAATTTGACTACCTCTACGGGATAGACCTCAACAGAAAACTGTTGAGTAACGGCAGCAAGTGATTGAGTTCAGTAGTTCCTCATAGAAAATTATTGGCTCTAGAGATATGGTATATGGAGAAGACAAAATTGTTTGAAGCACGCACAGAACCGGAAGCGCCCCTTGTTTCAAAGAGAGGAGGACGGGTTATTCACATTTAATTTGATGGTCAGAGGCAAATTGAAAGCTAAGCAGTGGTAATTAAGACCCCCGGGGAAAATAGGGATGTCTCCTACGTTACCCATAATATGTGGAAGTATCGACGTAATTTCATAGAGTCATTCGATCTGAATGCCTACATGAAGAACATAAGCCAGATGACGGAACGCAGAGACCTAGGATGTAGAAGATCATAACATGAGCGATTCGGCAGATTTGGATTCCTTTCCTATATATCCACTCATGTGGTACTTCATCATATGATTCATATAAGATCCATCTGTCTAGAGATCGTCATATACATCTAGAAAGCCGTATGCTTTGGAAGAAGCTTGTACAGTTTGGAAGGGGTTTTTTGAGAGAAAAGAAGAATCTACTTCAACCGATATGCCCTTAGGCACGGCCATGCATAACATAGAAATCACACGTGGAAGGGGTGGGCAATTAGCTAGAGCAGCAGGTGCTGTAGCGAAACTCATTGCAAAAGAGGGTAAATCGGCCACTTTAAGATTACCATCTGGGGAGGTCCGTTTAGTATCCCAAAACTGCTTAGCAACAGTCGGACAAGTGGGTAATGTTGGGGTGAACCAAAAAAGTTTGGGTAGAGCCGGATCTAAGTGTTGGCTAGGTAAACGCCCCGTAGTAAGAGGGGTAGTTATGAACCCTGTGGACCACCCCCATGGGGGCGGTGAAGGGAAAGCTCCCATTGGTAGAAAAAAACCCACAACCCCTTGGGGTTATCCTGCGCTTGAAGAAGAACTAGGAAAAGGAAAAAAATATAGCGATAGTTTTATTCTTCGTCGCCGTAAGTAAATACGTAACTAGGAATATGGAAAATTGCATTTTTGGAATTTGCAATAATGCGATGGGCGAACGACGGGAATTGAACCCGCGCATGGTGGATTCACAATCCACTGCCTTGATCCACTTGGCTACATCCGCCCCTTATCCAGCTAAAGGATTTTTTTCTTTTTTCCATTGATCATTATTCTATTTATTCTGACCTCCGTACTTCGATCGAGATATTGGACATAGAATGCCACTCTTTAAAAAGGAAAAAAGGAGTAATCAGCTGTGACACGAAAAAAAACGAATCCTTTTGTAGCTCATCATTTATTGGCAAAGATAGAAAAGGTCAATATGAAGGAGGAGAAAGAAACAATAGTAACGTGGTCCCGGGCATCTAGCATTCTACCCACAATGGGTTGGCCATACAATCGCGATTCATAATGGAAAGGAACATATACCTATTTACATAACAAATCCTATGGTAGGTCGCAAATTGGGGGAATTCGTGCCTACTCGGCATTTCACGAGTTATGAAAATGCAAGAAAGGATACTAAATCTCGTCGTTAACTGAATTCTGAATAGAAAGATTAAGAAGAAAAAAAGATTCAAAATAAAGACAGAAATACCCAATATCTTGCTAGAACAAGATATTGGGTATTTCTGTCTTCAAAAATTCTTATATGTTAGCAGAAAAACCTTATCCATTAATAGATGGAACTTCAACAGCAGCTAAGTCTAGAGGGAAGTTGTGAGCATTACGTTCGTGCATTACTTCCATACCAAGGTTAGCACGGTTGATGATATCAGCCCAAGTATTAATAACGCGACCTTGACTATCAACTACAGATTGGTTGAAATTGAAACCATTTAGGTTGAAAGCCATAGTACTAATACCTAAAGCAGTGAACCAGATTCCTACTACAGGCCAAGCAGCCAAGAAGAAGTGTAAAGAACGAGAGTTGTTGAAACTAGCATATTGGAAGATTAATCGGCCAAAATAACCATGAGCAGCCACAATATTATAAGTTTCTTCCTCTTGACCAAATTTGTAACCCTCATTAGCGGATTCATTTTCAGTAGTTTCCCTGATCAAACTAGAGGTTACCAAGGAACCATGCATAGCACTGAATAGGGAACCGCCGAATACACCAGCTACACCTAACATGTGGAATGGATGCATAAGGATGTTGTGCTCTGCCTGGAATACAATCATAAAGTTGAAAGTACCAGAGATTCCTAAAGGCATACCATCAGAAAAGCTTCCTTGACCAATAGGGTAAATCAAGAAAACAGCAGTAGCAGCTGCAACAGGAGCTGAATATGCAACAGCAATCCAAGGACGCATACCCAGACGGAAACTAAGTTCCCACTCACGACCCATATAACAAGCTACACCAAGTAAGAAGTGTAGAACAATTAGCTCATAAGGACCACCATTGTATAACCACTCATCAACAGATGCAGCTTCCCAAATTGGGTAAAAGTGCAATCCGATCGCCGCAGAAGTAGGGATAATAGCACCAGAGATAATATTGTTTCCATAAAGTAAAGAACCAGAAACAGGCTCACGAATACCATCAATATCTACTGGAGGGGCAGCGATGAAGGCGATAATAAATACAGAAGTTGCGGTCAATAAGGTAGGGATCATCAAAACACCGAACCATCCGATGTAAAGACGATTTTCAGTGCTAGTTATCCAGTTGCAGAAGCGACCCCACAGGCTTGTACTTTCGCGTCTCTCTAAAATTGCAGTCATGGTAAGATCTTGGTTTATTCAAATTGCAAGGACTCCCAAGCACACGTATTAACTAGAATATAGATAATAGAAGGCTTGTTATTTAACAGTATAACATAGACTATATACCAATGTCAACCAAGTCAGCCCAAAGATTAGCTATCCATATAACTAAATTAACCAAACCAATAATTTTGTATTTGTAAATGAAGTGAGTCAAAGTGAAAAACTTTGATGGGTCTTTTCTATATGGGTTGCCCGGGACTCGAACCCGGAACTAGTCGGATGGAGTAGATAATTCTTCCTTGTTACAATAGAGAAAAATCCCTCCCCAAATCGTGCTTGCATTTTTCATTGCACACGACTTTCCCTATGTAGAAATAGCCAATTTCTATTCCAAAGAGGAAGTTCTACTAATTTTTTTAATTAGTAAGTTGATTCACCTACTCTTTATTATAATAAAAAGAACATTTCAGAATGAAAAATAGAAAAGTTTTTTCTTGATCATTTATCAACCCTTTCCTGTTTCTTAATTTCGTCTAATGATTAATTAAGAGGGTTGACCAGGTCATTGATACGTATAATATCCAAATACCAAATACGCTCAGTGTGTGATCCACAGAAAGAAAAAAGAGTTGTTTTGGTGAACATCAAAGAAAAAACTTGCTCTTCTTCCATAAAAAATTCTTCTAAAAATGCCGAACCCAATCGTTGCATAAAAGTTCGTACCGTGCTTTTATGTTTACGAGCTAAAGTTCTAGCACATGAAAGTCGAAGTATATACTTTAGTCGATACAAAGTCCGTTTTTTCGAAGATCCACTATGATAATGAAAAAGATTTCTACATATCCGACCAAATCGATCAAGAATATCCCAATCTGATAAATCTGTCCAAATGGGTTTACTAATAGGATGCCCCGATCCAGTACAAAATTGAGCTTTTGATAAGTATCCTATGAGGAGAGTAGCGGGGACTATGGTATCGAATTTTTTCATTCGAGTATCTATTAGAAATGAATTCTCCAGCATTTGATTCCTTACTAACAAAGAACTTTTTTGTACACTTGAAAGGTACCCCATAAAATCGAAGCAAGAGTTTGCTAATTGGTTTATATGGATTCTTCGCGGCTGAGTCCAAAAACAGAAATAATATTGCCAGAAATTGATAAGGTAGCATTTCCATTTCTTCTTCAAAAAAAAAGTGCCTTTTGATGCAAGAATTGCCTTTCCTTGATATCGAACATAATGCATAAGAGGATCCATAAAGAACCATAGGGTTTTCCGAGAAAAACCAGGGTACATTATCCCAAAATGTTCCATCTTCCTAGAAAAGTGGATTCGTTCCAGAAAAGTTCCAGAAGATGCTAATGGTAAGCAAGAAGATTGTTTACGAAGAAACAACAAAAAAAATTCATATTCTGATACATAAGAGTTATATAGGAATTGAAATAGTCTTTTATTTTCTTTTTGAAAAAAAAAAATGGATTTCATTGAAGTAATAAAACTATTCCAATTCGAATAATAGTTGAGAAAGAATCGCAATAAATGCAAAGATGGAACATCTTGGATACGGTATTGAAGGAGTTGAACCAGGATTTCCAAATGGATAGGATAGGGTATTTCTATATGTGATAGATAATCCAAATGCAAAAATTTGTCTTCTAAAAAGGGAAATATTGAATGAATAGAGCGTAAATTCTGAAACTTTGGTATTTCTTTTTCTTTCAGACAAAAAAATTCCCGTAGCGAGAATGGGATTTCCACAACGATCGCAAACCCTTCAGATAGAATCTGAGAATAAAACTCAGAATAAAAATAATTTTTGTAATCCAATAATCGATCTTGGTTAGGATGATTAACCGAGTTATCCAAAAAATTCTGCTGATACATTCGAATAATTAAACGTTTCACAAGTAGTGAACTAAATTTCTTGTTATTACAACTAACAACTATTTCCACAGGTTCAGAACCATTTAATCCATAATGGTGGGCAAATGCATAAATATATTCCTGAAAGAGAAGTGGGTAGACAAAGTATTGTTGACGAGATTTATGTTTTTCTGAATACCCTTCGAATTTTTCCATTTGTATTTCTACTTGAATCAGAGAGAAGAAGCATTTCTCGGTTTATCGAATGATGATACATAGTGCAATATGGTCAGAACAGGGTGTTGCATTTTTAATACAAACCCTGGAAAGAAAGGGAGTCTAATCCACAGATCTTTTTCTGCTCCTTTTCTACCCAATTAGTTTATGTTTGTTCTAATTAAAAAAAAAGAACAGAACAAGTTTTTTATTTTTGCAGGCCAATCGCTCTTTTGACTTTGGAATACAGCCTCTTTATCAATATACTGCTTCTTTTACACATTCAATCCATAACATCCCTTATTCAATCCATAATCAAGAATAATTAGGATTTCTAAAAAAAAAAAGAAAAAATAAAGGGTCCACTCATAGGAAAACCCAACCTTTCCCCGCATCCGGCACTAATCTATTTTTAACGTCTAATTAGAGCGGGGAATCATTCCAATTAGGAAGTTCAGCTCGTTGCTTTTTATTTTACCAGAATTGGAGCCAGGCTCTATCCATTTATTCATTAGACCCAGAAAATCGTAATTTTGGATTCCATTCAAAAAAGATTGATTTTATTACGACATGCTATTTTTTCCATTCATTACCTTTGAGGATCAGTCGTGGTCTTCTAGACTCTACCAAGAGTCTGGACGAATTTGTTGTTTCATCCAAATGTGTAAAAGATCATAGTCGCACTTAAAAGCCGAGTACTCTACCATTGAGTTAGCAACCCAGATAAAAAAAGGATCTTAGATACGATCGAAATCCAAAAATCAATGGAATTACACCGCGCGCTTCTGTCAAAACATTGAACTAGCAAGACATCAAAAGATTTTTTTTATCGACCATGAAAAACACTCAAATGCCAAAACGAACAGGTCCGGTGAAATTCCACTAAAGTAAAGTTAAAAAAAGAGCGACCCTAATCACGATGGCCAAATTCTCCTTATTTTTAGCGATTTTTATTAACAAAAAATATATATTATAAAAAATATATATTATATTGTATGAGAATACATGCAAGAGGAACACCCTTATCATTTGAGCGAAGTGTAGGCGGAAAAATTGAATATGGAGTGAGGATAAAGAGACCCATCTATCTACAAATTCTATTTGTTCAATAGACCTTTGTCAATGGAAATACAATGGTAAGAAAACAAATTAGATAGAAAAAGTAAATAAAATAGGGGCTTATGTTGGATTGGCACGATATAATATAAATCCAAATAGGATTAAAAAAGAGGTAAATTGTGTCTAAATAATTAGACAACTAGGAATACTAATAATCTTCTCCTATCCTATTTTTTGATTCATTTAGTTCTTCAATTAACTCAAAGTTCTTTCTTTTTCTTTAAAGAATTCTGCCTTCCTTAAAATATCATAAACAGTTCTTGTTGGTTGAGCACCCTTTTCAAGGAAATAGAGAATAGCTGGAACATTTAAACAAGTTTGATTCTTTATCGGATCATAAAAACCTACTTTTTGAAGATCTCTTCCTTCTCTTCGAGATCGAACATCAATTGCAACGATTCGATAGACAGCTTATTGGGATAGATGTAGATAAACAACGCCCCCCCCTAGAAACGTATATGAGGTTTTCTCCTCATACGGCTCGAGAAAATGATTCGAATTTCTGTCGATAATAATAGAAATTAGACTATGACGTGCATTAATTTCCTTACAGAAAAAACAAATTTCATTTATACTCATGACTCAAGTGGGCTAATTTTGCCTGACAAACTTCGAAGGCAAAATCCTTCCAAAATTTTTGAGTCGTCTTTAAACTCTTTTCTTTGTCTCATTTCGAACGAATTGACTTTTATTCCTTATTCTAATCCAACTCTGTTGTTGAGACAATTGAAAATTGTGTTTACTTGTTCTGGAATCCTTTATCTTTGATTTGTGAAATCCTTGGGTTTAGACATTACTTCGGGAATTCCTATTTTTTTCTTTCAAAAGAGTAGCAACATACCCTTTTTTCTTATTTCCTTCGATAAAGCATTTATCTCTTCTATAGAAATCTAATAAGAGGGATTGATTCTGATATACTTTTATTGGACTTTCTTCTTATTTTAACCTTTCGATTTATTTCTATATTAAGGATAGACTGACAAAGTTGGCCTAATTTATTAGTTTTCACTAACCCTAGATTCTTTCCCTTGATAAAAAAAATTCTGTCCTCTCGAGCTCCATCGTGTACTATGTTACTTAAACCCAGCGCAAATTTGGTTCGGAACGAATAGAACAGGCTATGTCGAGCCAAGAGCATTTTCATTACTATGGAAAATGATGGATAGCAAAATCCACAATCGATCATGTCCTTCAAGTCGCACGTTGCTTTCTACCACATCGTTTTAAACGAAGTTTTACCATAACAAACATTCCTCTTTTCATTGCAAAGTGGTATAGAGAATTGATCCAATATGGATGGAATCATGAATAGTCATTGGTTTAGTTTTTTTATACTAATTAAAACTTGCTATCTATGGAGCAATATGGATAAAAGAAAGTAAGTATTTATCCGGGAAGCCTCCGCCAAGATCCAATTTATTTAAACCCATATTAAAATTCTATCATATGAATGAAACATAGTTTGAAAAAGACGACTAAACAAGTTTGCTTAAAACTTATTTATTCTTAAATTTCCACCCTCAACGGATGGCTCGAGATGATCAATCTTGAAGTGAGAAAAGAAGGATTGACTCTTCCTCAATAAATAAACTATCAACCTCCAAAAAAGTTTAATTAATTTAATTACTAGAATTAGAATTCTAGTAGTAATATATTTTTTCAGTACCAAAAACAATTAACTATAATAACTAAATAAACTATTCCAATGAAAAGATTGAAAGTTTTTGGTAGTTATAGAATTCTCGTACTTCTTCAACTCGAATACCAAAAGGAAGAAAAAAATATGACTAAGTGATTTTATAGTAGAGGCATATCCTGAATGTGCTTGATAGATCCCATTTTTTCATGAAAATAAAGATAGTCAATTTGACTGGACTTAAGACTTTATTATGTTTTCTGAGAAAGAATAAGATATCATTATTCTCTTTAATAAACTTTTGTCTCGTACGGAATACTATATGATTTCACCGTTTGTTTCATCAGAAACAATCTGGGACGGAAGGATTCGAACCTCCGAGTAACGGGACCAAAACCCGCTGCCTTACCACTTGGCCACGCCCCATTTCGGGTTTTATGCGACACTAATAAACACTAGTATGTTTATTTGTTATTCGTCAATACCATTTCAATTACATAAAAAAGGAGGGATATTCTCTTGCTAGTATTCTACACATGCGGATAATATAGAATCAAAAAAATGCATTGATCATTACATGGAATTCTATTAAGATATTATATGAAAGTCGAATTTATTCCACTCTCATTTGAGAGTGCGAATACAAGGAGGTATTTTGTGTTTGGGAAAGTCCGAAGAAAAAAGATTTTGAATCTGCCTTTTCCTTCTTTCCCTTAAAAAAATAACTCAAGAAAAATCCAATTATTTACTCTACAAGAATGAAATGCTTGTTATGCCTAATATACTTAGTTTAACCTGTATCTGTTTTAATTCTGTTCTTTATCCTACTAGTTTTTTCTTTGCCAAATTACCCGAAGCTTATGCTATTTTCAATCCAATCGTGGATATTATGCCTGTTATACCTCTATTCTTTTTTCTATTAGCCTTTGTTTGGCAAGCTGCTGTAAGTTTTCGATGAAATCTTTAGTACTCTGTATGCCAAATTGAATGATGTGTTCATTCCAAAAAAATTTTAAAATGGGTAAAAGCCGAGAAGTTTTATATTTTTATATTATGAACCTTCGATTCTAAAATTTAAATTCTTCTACATTGAATGGGTAGCTACAGCAATAAATTTGGATCAGCCTTTCTACTCCCCTGCACCTAGGTTGAGCAGGTACCTAAAGGTACCTACACAATACCTAACCACCTAACCCTATTTTTGCTATTGATAAGAGTGCTTATTATAAAAGAATTCTTGCAATTTTTTTCAAGAATTCTTTTTTGCATTTTTAGGTATAAAAAAAAACCATCCTAGTGGATCCGTGTGGTAAGGAAAAACTGGTAATCTATTCCTTAAAAAAAAATCTTGGAGATTATGTAATGCTTACTCTCAAACTTTTTGTTTATACAGTAGTGATATTCTTTGTTTCACTCTTTATCTTTGGATTCTTATCTAATGACCCAGGACGGAATCCTGGACGCGAGGAGTAAAAATTCAGTTTTTTTTTTTCTTATTGGATTTGTTTCGTACATTTATCTATGAGAAAATCCGGGGGTCAGAATTCTTTCCAATTCGAAAGTCCCAAATGATCCAAGGGAGCGGAAAGAGAGGGATTCGAACCCTCGGTACAAAAAAATTGTACAACGGATTAGCAATCCGCCGCTTTAGTCCACTCAGCCATCTCTCCACGTTCCAAAGCGAAAGGTTTCCGTGATATGATATAGGCAAGAAATAAGAAATAACGGTTGCAAAAAACCCCTTTTTTTTCTTTCAAAAGTCTATAAAAATTATATTGCCAATTCCATTTTAATTATATTCTTTTTTCTTAATGTTAATAAAAAAAGAAGAAAATTCTTGTTTTTTCTTTCTAAAAATCGATATTGGCCGAGAGACAATCAAATAGATTTTCTCTTTAGCGGGCATTTCCATATAGGACTTGTTATAATTATAATAAAACAAGCAGGTTATATAAAAAAAACGCTTTTTTTGTCGATTATTTATCAAGAAAGCAAAAAGGGTTCTTATCAAATCCACCATAAAATTGGAAAGAAGCATAAAGTAAGTAGACCTGACTCCTTTAATGATGCCTCTATCCGCTATTCTGATATATAAATTCGATGTAGATGAAATTGTATAAGCGAATTTTTTTTATTTCCTTAGACTTAGACCGCGCAAGACAAGAATTTTTCGCTATTTACGATTTCATATTCTTGTTACTAGATGTTCTATAGGAATAAGAAGAAATCGCAACTCCTTTGCGCTACACATAAAATTGGATTTCGAAGGTCCATTTTTTTTTTTCAGAATCCTCTATTATTTTAGTTCTTCCACCCATGCAATAGAGAGGGAATGGGAAAAGAAGGGTTACTTTTATTTGCATTTTTCCCTTAAAAGATAGACTTTGAAATAGGAGTCTTGGAATAATGCTGAATTCAAAGGTTTATTTCTTTCTATAGTATAAGAAAAACAATTTATTTCTATTTCTATAGTATAAGAAAAACAAATAAATAGTATAAGAAAAACAAATCGAATCAAATTCATGGATTTACCACGACCTCGGTTGTGACTGTGACTCCATAGATAAAAATGGGAAATTTCTCTCTTCGAGACCATTGAAAAAGGGCATTGAACGAGAAAGAAATCGTCCACAGATAATAAAACTATCATATGCCTTGGAAAGTGATATGAGGTGCTCGGAAATGGTTGAAGTAATTGAATAGGAGGATCACTATGACTATAGCCCTTGGTAGAATTCCTAAAGAAGAAAATGATCTATTTGATACTATGGATGACTGGTTACGAAGGGACCGTTTCGTTTTTGTAGGATGGTCTGGCCTATTGCTCTTTCCTTGTGCTTATTTCGCTTTAGGGGGTTGGTTTACAGGGACAACTTTTGTAACTTCTTGGTATACCCATGGATTGGCTAGTTCCTATTTGGAAGGTTGTAATTTCTTAACCGCAGCAGTTTCTACCCCTGCCAATAGTTTAGCACACTCTTTGTTGCTACTATGGGGGCCCGAAGCACAAGGAGATTTTACTCGTTGGTGTCAATTAGGCGGTCTATGGACTTTTGTAGCTCTCCACGGGGCTTTTGCACTAATAGGTTTCATGTTACGCCAATTTGAACTTGCTCGGTCTGTTCAATTGCGGCCTTATAATGCAATCTCATTCTCTGGTCCAATTGCTGTTTTTGTTTCTGTATTCCTTATTTATCCACTGGGGCAATCTGGTTGGTTCTTTGCGCCGAGTTTTGGCGTAGCAGCGATATTTCGATTCATCCTTTTCTTCCAAGGATTTCATAATTGGACGTTGAACCCATTTCATATGATGGGAGTTGCCGGAGTATTAGGTGCGGCTCTGCTATGCGCTATTCATGGAGCGACCGTAGAAAACACTCTATTTGAGGACGGTGATGGTGCAAATACCTTCCGTGCTTTTAACCCAACTCAAGCTGAAGAAACTTATTCAATGGTCACTGCTAACCGCTTTTGGTCCCAAATCTTTGGTGTTGCTTTTTCCAATAAACGTTGGTTACATTTCTTTATGCTATTTGTACCCGTCACCGGTTTATGGATGAGTGCTATTGGCGTAGTTGGCTTGGCTCTGAACTTACGTGCCTATGACTTTGTTTCCCAGGAAATCCGTGCAGCGGAAGATCCTGAATTTGAGACTTTCTACACCAAAAATATTCTTTTAAACGAGGGTATTCGTGCGTGGATGGCAGCTCAGGATCAGCCTCATGAAAATCTTATATTCCCTGAGGAGGTTCTACCACGTGGAAACGCTCTTTAATGGAACTTTCGTTTTAGCTGGTCGTGACCAAGAAACCACCGGCTTTGCTTGGTGGGCTGGGAATGCCAGACTTATCAATTTGTCCGGTAAACTGCTTGGAGCTCATGTAGCTCATGCCGGATTAATCGTATTCTGGGCCGGAGCAATGAACCTATTTGAAGTGGCCCATTTCGTACCAGAAAAGCCCATGTATGAACAAGGGTTGATTTTACTTCCACACTTAGCTACTCTAGGTTGGGGAGTAGGGCCAGGGGGGGAAGTTCTAGATACTTTTCCGTACTTTGTATCTGGCGTACTTCACCTAATTTCCTCCGCAGTCTTAGGCTTCGGTGGCATTTATCACGCGCTTCTGGGACCCGAGACTCTTGAGGAATCTTTTCCATTCTTTGGTTATGTCTGGAAAGATAGAAATAAAATGACTACAATTTTGGGTATTCACTTAATTTTGTTAGGTCTAGGTGCTTTTCTTCTAGTACTCAAGGCTCTTTATTTTGGCGGTGTATATGATACCTGGGCCCCTGGGGGGGGAGATGTAAGAAAAATTACCAATTTGACCCTTAGTCCCAGTGTTATATTTGGTTATTTACTAAAATCTCCTTTTGGTGGAGAAGGGTGGATTGTTAGTGTAGATGATTTAGAAGATATAATTGGTGGGCATGTATGGTTGGGTTTTATTTGTGTATTTGGCGGAATTTGGCATATTTTAACCAAACCCTTCGCATGGGCTCGCCGTGCATTTGTATGGTCTGGAGAAGCTTACTTGTCTTATAGTTTAGCTGCTTTATCTGTCTTTGGTTTTATCGCTTGTTGTTTTGTATGGTTCAATAATACAGCTTATCCGAGTGAGTTTTATGGACCCACCGGGCCAGAAGCTTCTCAAGCTCAAGCATTTACTTTTCTAGTTAGAGACCAGCGTCTTGGAGCTAATGTGGGATCCGCTCAAGGACCCACAGGTTTAGGTAAATATCTAATGCGTTCCCCAACTGGGGAGGTTATCTTTGGAGGGGAAACTATGCGTTTTTGGGACCTTCGTGCTCCATGGTTAGAACCTCTAAGGGGCCCCAACGGTTTGGACTTGAGTAGGTTGAAAAAAGACATACAACCTTGGCAAGAACGACGCTCAGCAGAATATATGACCCACGCTCCTTTAGGCTCTTTAAATTCCGTGGGTGGCGTAGCTACCGAGATCAATGCAGTTAATTATGTCTCTCCTAGAAGTTGGTTATCAACTTCTCATTTTGTTCTAGGATTCTTCTTTTTTGTGGGCCATTTATGGCATGCAGGAAGAGCCCGAGCTGCTGCAGCAGGTTTTGAAAAGGGAATCGATCGTGATTTGGAACCTGTTCTTTACATGAACCCTCTTAACTAAGATTTTCTTATTTATACCTGTTCTACTTTTTTTCTGTTCTGGCTCGGTTATTCCATCTAGCCGAGCCATTCATTCCTTTTTATGAAAGAAAGATAAGGGACAGAAAAAAAAAATAAATAAAAATGAAAGAAACAAACGTATTCAATAAGCAAAAGGAGAGAGAGGGATTCGAACCCTCGATAGTTCCTAGAACTATACCGGTTTTCAAGACCGGAGCTATCAACCACTCAGCCATCTCTCCACAGCCTAATCCTTATTTTACTCCTACAAATAGAACATAGCCATATAAAAAATAAAAAGATTTATTAGCCTCTAGAAAGATATCAGATACAAGTTCCTTTTCGATATATCTCTGTATACTGTATACACGGATACAGGATCCGCTATACCCGCTTGTGAAATAAAGAGTAAATAATCTCTTCTCACCCCCATATCCAAATAAAAAAGCGGTTTAAGTAATAAATTTGAATTAAAGAGAAGAATCAATGGATTCATGATTAAACCCCTCCTACTTCTTGTATTTTTTTACAATTTTGGTTTAAGTGAGGGATCAAATATGTAGTCAACTTTATTTGATGGTAGCTTGGAGGATTAGAAATATGACTATTGCTTTCCAATTAGCTGTTTTTGCATTAATTGCGACTTCCTCAGTCTTAGTAATTAGTGTACCCCTTGTATTTGCTTCTCCTGATGGTTGGTCAAATAATAAAAATGTTGTATTTTCCGGTACATCATTATGGATTGGACTAGTCTTTCTCGTAGCTATTCTGAATTCTCTCATTTCTTAAATGAAATTTGGTTAATATTTATTAACCCCATAAAAAAGAAATAATAAAGGCCATTTCTTCTAAAAAATTAGAATAGTGAGACGTATTAAAACGCAATTTGCGTTCCGAATTGCTAGCTCTTCTCTTTCAGTATTATGAAATTCCATTCCCATTAGAATATTCATTGACAGATAATAAAAAAAGGAAAACTCTAATATAATAGAAAATGAAATGAAACGGTCGACCCAGACATAGAAGGTCGACCCAGGCGGATATACGCTATAAAATATATACCGTAGCGAGCGTAGTTCAATGGTAAAATATCTCCTTGCCAAGGAGAAGATACGGGTTCGATTCCCGCCGCTCGCCCGCTTAATTTATCAAAGTACTATGATAAAAAGTTTAGTCTAGTTAACTGTTTAACTACTTATATTAAATTAAGTATTAATTAGGTGTTAGTCTAGTGCCGTATCCCTTACTATCTTACCCTTCCTTTGCATCCCACTCAAAAAAAGAGGGCGCTCCAGAGGCAGAAATAGAACTCGCCAACAGAGCTCCAAAAATTGGGTATTAACTGAGACAAACAACGGGCAAACTTTTTTTAAAGGGAAGGGAGAGGTAGACTGTCCCTTTCGTTTCATTTTTATTTTCTGCAGGGTAGGGAGAGGCCTTGCGCCTTCTTTTTTTGAAGGCAAGTGACTTCGCAAACTGCTCAATTTTGCCCTCTAGGGCCGGGAACTAATGAATAAAAAAGGGTTGGATACGCCCCTCTACCATACATATCTAGAGAAATAGAATAGTCCTTTTATACAGACTGCTAAGTGCGGAGACGGGAATCGAACCCGTGACCTCAAGGTTATGAGCCTCGTGAGCTACCAAACTGCTCTACTCCGCTCTGGAGTACCAGAAACTGGTGGACAAAAAAGGCTTGAATACAAGCCTCTAACATGTCTAGACAAATAGAATACTCCTTTTATACAGAATGGAGCGGGTAGCGGGAATCGAACCCGCATCGTTAGCTTGGAAGGCTAGGGGTTATAGTCGACGTTGGTTGATTATTTTTAACGTCTCTAATTCAAAACCGAACATGAAATTTTGATTTCATTCGGCTCCTTTATGGATATTCTCACCACTTAACATCTATGTCAGCTTTTCTATTTGAATGGAACCAAAGCTCTCCGCTTTCTAGATGATCCTTATAGAGTAGGAGATAGAAATTCTATCTAAATTCATCTAATCTACTTACTTCGTTCCCTAATTTCATTCAAGAGATCCTGAGGAAAAGAATTGGGTTTCCACCGAGCTGAAACAATATGCGGATGGTTCTAGTAAACCAAAACTATCGTTTTTTAGCTATTTGGCTTCCTTATTCCTTATTTTAAGAAGATTTAGTTACGATTGGAAATCAACTTTTTTGTATCTTCATCCATAGATCCTTTACTCATATTTTCAAAATTGGAATACTTAATCCAATGCAAAATTATGCTTCGCGACTCTGTACTCATAATCCTATTTTTATTTTGGATGCAATTTAAATTAGTCTTTGGATACAAATCGCCAGAATGTATATTCTTCCTCAATATGCTATTGAGAGGAAAAGGATTTAATCCTTTATAAGAACTAAAGTTTTCATCGGAATATAAAAATAAAAAACTTAAGGATGCCTTAAGTATATCATTTCAAATTCAGTTATTAATAGAACGAATCACACTTTTACCACTAAACTATACCCGCTACATTGTAGATTATGGTATAAATGGTACCCTTTGTCAAGGATAGCCATTTGACAAGAAGGCTAATTCCCCCTTATTGAATCAGATGGAGAAGGTTCATGACACTGAGCCGTTGGTACTTCTACTTCGATCGCTCGCCTTTACTTTAGGATTTAGATAGCCCCTCTGGTCTGTAAAAAAAATCTTTTCTTACCATGCTAATAGCGCCTGAACCAAATGTATTTATTTTGATTAGGATCCTATTCTACGGTTACGACTACAATAATAATTATTTACTTTGCAAGGACGTAAGTGTGTCAGACTGCTAAATTGTTTTATTATTCCTACAATATAAACTAGGGGATATAGGGGGTAACACTGTCCCTATAAATTCCTTTTTTCCTTTTCTTTTTTGTCCAGAATTGAACAAAAAAGAAATTATGGAAGATGTTTTCTTCCCCCATTAAGTCCGAGCCATAGAGTAAGAGTGAGATGAGTTTTCCAAATTCATCATAGACTTTCCCTATGGCTTGATAGAAGTAAGCAGCAAAGAGTCGTAACTTAAAGAAAAAAACGGACAGGGCCGACAGATTTACCTGATGTAAAGAAGATCCTAAAAGTCTCTGATTAGTCGACTCTCTCCATTTAACACTTTCCTCTCTCTCCTTTTTTCCACTGACTCAATTCTAGTTTATTAGATTCTTGTTTAAAAGAATGCAAAAAGTTCAATAGAACTAAGAACACATAAAAAATAGCATAGAGGATCAAGGCCATTACCAAAAGTTCCTCCCAAGGATCCTATATCCTATTGGGTATCTGTTCCCCGCCTTTTCCCGCTAGGATCGGAAATCTTATATTTTCCATATCCATATACCGTTGAATCCTTGGGGTTCCAGAATCCGCCTATTTTACTAGTCTTCGGAAACGGAAAACCCTGAACCAAGAAGAGTTGGATATGTTATGTAGGGTATGTTTTTTTTTATTAATTTTATTTTGAGCTCTCAAGATATCGATATATACATATACAATCTCTACATAATGTCTCTCTCTCTATCTCTATATATTATATATATAATATGTACATTATGCAGTAGACCCATAATGGGAAATCCAAGTGGCTAATTTTTGAATTAAATAAAAAGCCCTTTTAACTCAGTGGTAGAGTAATGCCATGGTAAGGCATAAGTCATCGGTTCAAATCCGATAAAGGGCTTTTTAAATTAGTGGTAGAGTAATCTCGTGCTAAGACGTAAGTCGTTGGTTCGAATCTGATAGAGTACTTTTCTACTAAATTGATTCACTTTTTTTCTTTGTTTTTGAAACTTTCTCTATATTTTTAGAGAATTTTATGACTTAGTGCGGGATGGATGCATTTTTGGTATGAACACTAAATGAAGCACGGAGAATTAATCTATAACGATCAACTAAAAAAAATCCTAGATGAAAACATAACAGAAAAGTTGGAAAAACTCTTTGCTTTGGATCTATTTATACTTTTCGAGTATATTGACAATTCCAAAAAACTGCTCATACTATGATTATAGTATAATCACGAGCGGTTGTATATGGCCCTATCGTCTAGTGATGCCCCTATCGTCTAGTGGTTCAGGACATCTCTCTTTCAAGGAGGCAGCGGGGATTCGACTTCCCCTGGGGGTAGGGAGTATTATGAAAGGAGGTTAATCATAGATTAGCAAAAACCCTAGAATAAATTCTTCCTGGGTCGATGCCCGAGTGGTTAATGGGGACGGACTGTAAATTCGTTGACAATGTCTACGCTGGTTCAAATCCAGCTCGGCCCAAACCAAAAATCTAGGGCTTCGTGAGTATGAACTAAATCCTTTTGTTTTTCTTCCATAAAATAAAATGTCTGATCTATAGAAATAAAAGATAAAGAAAAAAGGGAAATTTTTTTTTCTAATCCATATCTCTCTCATTCCTTTCTTACAAACAAAAGAGTTTTTCTTATTGAAGGCTGGATTATTATCCATTTTTAGTGATAAAAAATCACGACATACTAGTTATGTCACTCTCACTATACCCACGTATAATATAATATGTGGGTATGTAGTATATGATTCGTCTATTTCTTAGAGTACGAAAGACGAATCGAATCTTCTTATGGTTCTATTTAAGAATGGGTATGCCATACACCCCGCGGGGATTGTAGTTCAATTGGTCAGAGCACCGCCCTGTCAAGGCGGAAGCTGCGGGTTCGAGCCCCGTCAGTCCCGAACTAGGGTTCAATGAATGGAGAAATTGATATTTCCTTTTTCCATGAAAAAAAGGGGCAGGGAGCAAGATCAAATACCCACAGGGCACCCTTACTTCACTTTTTTATTTTGCATCTCTCATTAAAGAGGGAGGGAGGGCATATAGGAATTTTTTTTTCACTACTCCCAATCGATAAAGAAAGACACACATACGATATGTGGATTAGTAGAATTTAGGATATTATATTACTCTATCTTTCTTTATGATGATACCATCCTCATCTTAATTTCCTATTCCACTCTTATGGAATAGAGTACCGGTATTTTACCGGAATCCATACATAAATCGTATTCCCTTTTTATTTCAGACCTCTTTTCCCCATCTCACTTCTACTGCTTATTTGGATGTCTATGTGACCCATAGAAAGTGAAAGTTGGTCATATAATACATACATAATTGTATGTATAACTATAAGAAAAAGGAAGGGAAATTGTATAAGATTAAGAAAGTATAAGATTAAGAAAGCTCGTGGGTTAGAGATTAGAAAAGAAAAAGTAGAAAAGGATTAAAAAAGAGGGAATTCCTAATCCAATCAAAAAACCCATTTTGGTCTTAGTGTGGATAGAGGATCTTCCTATGTTATACTATATAACTCTCATCCGTGAAATATAACTCTCATCCATGAATTGATTTGATAGATCCGATATTCATAATATTGAATTGATTCAGTATTATCAGAATGCAAGCCCTACCCTTGAATTTACAAGATACCCCTTTTTCCTCTCCATGGGATTACATCCCGAGTTATTGTGAAAATAAAAAATAAAGAGGTTATGGAAGTCAATATTCTCGCATTTATTGCTACTGCACTGTTCATTCTAGTTCCTACTTCTTTTTTACTTATTATTTATGTAAAAACAGTCAGCCAAAATAATTAATTGGAATTCCAATTAATCATTGAAGAAATTAAAAAGGGATTAAATAAAAAAAATCCAAGTCTTAAATGAAAGGATCTGGTTGGAATCTTAAAGTGTGGTAGAAAGAACTACATATAGTTTTTTCTACGACACTTTAGATTCTTTCTATTATATTATCTTTGAATCTACATAGAATAGATTAGTAGATTGAAATAGTTAAGTAGTCTAATTCAATTTCTTTTTTCATTGCATCCACTTAATTTCAATCAGGTCAAAATAAAAAAATCTAAGACAATTCTTGACCAAAGAATCCATGGAAGGAAAGAAAAATAATATGAAGAATAGACTATAGTAAAAAGTAAAAGGAAATGGAAAATGTGTGATATGCCGTGAATAGTTCCGTGGAAGAAAGTCTAATTTTCTTATGTATAGAACTTTTTTTAACCATTCGTCATTTCTAGTAGAAATTCTGAATTGGTATAATGGCTCTTTCTTACATTACAACTTACAATACAAGAGTTTCTTACAGGAGTGAAACAAAACTAAAGAAAAAGATTAAAGAATAACGTTTGACAAAATGATTAATGCAAAATGATCCATTAAAGAAAAGAATTGATACAACAATTTGATTACTTAATCAATTAGTAGTATCCCTAGAGTCCACTCCTTCCCCATACTACTAGTGAAAGAGAAAATGTAAAGACTACCATTAAAGCAGCCCAAGCGAGACTTACTATATCCATCTAAATTATGTCTCCTATTTCTATGAAGGGATTATTCTACTATTGATCAATAATCATAGTGGAATCAAGGGTACAGAGTCAAAAAGGGATTCCGCCCTAAGGCCATGGATCAATCAGTTCAAGGAATTTACTCCTAACAAATTCTTATAGGAATTCTGGTAGAATTAGAGAGCATTAAAAATACGAGATACTATAGCCCTTTTTTCCTTAAAAAAGAAAGAGTACGGGAATGATGTCCTGAATAGAAGAAGCGGGAATAGGAAGATTTTTTATTCCTTTTGTTACTCTTTTTTTTTTTTTTAAGCAAAGGACGCCCGAATATACCATAAAATTATCGATAGATAAATATTTATTGGATACCTACCTTACCTAATGTTTATTTTTGACCTAAACCCTGCAGCCTTGCTTTGTATCATTCTATGAAAGAATGAAGAGATTTTATCCATAATACAACTCCTAAATTGATTTTTGATCGACCTATTTAATCTGATTCTCGTTAGAATTAAGTAGTCCTTACTTTAGTGTATGTAGGTAACATAAGATGTACGATAAAAAAATGTATAATAATTAGTAAGTCTTGATATTCTTTCGTGGAGTCCCTTCTTGAATCTTAGATTGAAAAAAAAAAAGAATGCCCCTTAGGGACCTTTCTTTGGATACCAAGATTTCTGACATCTTATCCTCGTATTTTAAAATTATCAAATCGAATCTCAATTAAGAACCAATTCAAATTCATATAATAAAAGAATAAGGAAACACTACCTCACCCCTATTGATAACCATTTTGGCCACTACCGTCAAAACAAACCCTAACCCTAGTTTGAGGATAGAACTATGGTATGGTTTCTCTAAACCCAGTATCGGCAGGCCCAGTTACTCTCTTGCCCGAACTTATGCGAAGTAAAAATTTATCGAATTCGATCAGCACTATAAAAAAAACCTAAGTATTTTATTGATCAGGCGGCACCCAGATTTGAACTGGGGATAAAGGATTTGCAGTCCCCTGCCTTACCGCTTGGCCATGCCGCCAAAAAATCCGATCAAAAATCTAGAAAACAGCAAGTATTCATCCACGTTTTCTTACGAAAAGCCCCTTTTATTTTGAATATAATTCTACTTACTTTTTTCCAATCTTTTTCAAAAAATCTATTCCTGCTTTTTTTGATCCAGTTTCTATTATTCTCCTCGATAGATTCTATCTTAAAACATACATTGTTAACACAATAAAACTTCCCATTTCTTTCTATTGAGATGAAAAAGAAGAAAAAGTGGATTTCTATTCACAGGCTGCAAAATTCAGAATAAATTGGAACCGTTAACTAGAATTCTCTTTTTTTTATTGCAGTAGTGAACTACTCTTAAATCGGTATTATCTCCCCCCCCTTCAATGGCATAATAAAATATTATGGCTTTATGCTTAATCCGTGTATAGGTAAACTTTAGGTCCGAACAGCATTATTATCCAAAGATCCCCTTTATGTACATATCTCTATGGGGAATCATGCTTTAATTTTTCAAAGTATTAAATTAAATATCTTGAATAAAAAAAGGAAATTTGCTCTGATATAGAGTATAACCTGACTATCTTGGCGTACCCAAGTGAAATTACGATAAAAGAAAAGCATGGATATGGGGAGAGGTGGATAACTAGATTGGCATGTACTTAAAAAAGGGACTTACTTTATTTTAGAATTCCACAATGAAATACTGAATTTTCTAGCAATTATACTACTCCGATCCGAAATAAAAAAGAACCCTCAAATTATTTTGAGAAATTAAAGTAAGCACGCTATTCTAAATCGAAGTAAAGTCAAACTTTCTAGTATATTATATTACGGCTTTATTACATTCATAGAAAGGAGATAAAATGAGAAATCTTTGCCATCCAATCTGATTAGAATATCATAACATAAAGTATAAGTGGCAGAATTTTTTTTGTAGGAATGTTTTATCAATTCATTTTCATTTCATTTGTACCCCTGGCAAACTCGAACTTTCGTCCAAATGGTCTCTATTCATATGTATGAAATACATATATGAAATACGTATGTGGAGTTCCCTAGAATTTCATGTGATTCAGTAAACAGAATATAGATTCCATGATTGCTAGATCGATCCATAGGGATTGATGAAGAGTGAGCTGATAATGGAATTTTTCTTTGATAAACAGGAAACTTAAGATTAAGATGCTCCGGAATGGAAACGAGGGAATGTCCACAATACCCGGATTTAGTCAGATCCAATTCGAGGGATTTTGTAGGTTCATTAATCAAGCCTTGGCAGAAGAACTTGACAAGTTTCCAACAATTAAAGATCCAGATCACGAAATTGCATTTCAATTATTTGCGAAAGGATATCAACTGCTAGAACCCTCGATAAAAGAAAGAGATGCTGTGTATGAATCACTCACCTATTCTTCCGAATTATATGTATCTGCGAGATTAATTTTTGGTTTCGATGTGCAAAAGCAAACCATTTCTATCGGAAACATTCCTATAATGAATTCCTTAGGAACCTTTATTATAAATGGAATATACCGAATTGTGATCAATCAAATATTGCTAAGTCCTGGTATTTACTACCGCTCGGAATTAGATCATAAGGGAATTTCTATCTACACTGGCACTATAATATCAGATTGGGGGGGGAGATCGGAATTAGCAATTGATAAAAAAGAAAGGATATGGGCTCGCGTGAGTAGAAAACAAAAGATATCTATTCTAGTTCTATCATCAGCTATGGGTTCGAATCTAAGAGAAATTCTGGATAATGTTTCCTACCCTGAAATTTTCTTGTCTTTCCCGAATGCTAAAGAGAAGAAGAGGATTGAGTCAAAAGAAAAAGCTATTTTGGAGTTTTATCAACAATTTGCTTGTGTAGGTGGGGACCTGGTATTTTCGGAGTCCTTATGCGAGGAATTACAAAAGAAATTTTTTCAACAAAAATGTGAATTAGGAAGGATTGGTCGACGAAATATGAATCGGAGACTTAATCTTGATATTCCTCAGAACAATACATTCTTGTTACCACGAGATGTATTGGCCGCTACGGATCATTTGATTGGAATGAAATTTGGAACGGGTATACTTGACGATGACGATATGAATCACTTGAAAAATAAACGTATTCGTTCGGTTGCGGATCTGTTACAAGATCAATTCGGATTGGCTCTTGGTCGTTTACAACATGCAGTTCAAAAAACTATTCGTAGAGTATTCATACGTCAATCGAAACCGACTCCCCAAACTTTGGTAACTCCAACTTCAACTTCAATTTTATTAATAACTACTTATGAGACCTTTTTTGGCACATACCCGTTATCTCAAGTTTTTGATCAAACGAATCCATTGACACAAACTGTTCATGGGCGAAAAGTGAGTTGTTTAGGTCCTGGAGGGTTGACGGGGAGAACCGCAAGTTTTCGGAGCCGAGATATTCATCCGAGTCACTATGGGCGTATTTGTCCAATTGACACGTCTGAAGGAATCAATGTTGGACTTACTGGATCCTTAACAATTCATGCGAGAATTGATCACTTGTGGGGATCCATAGAGAGTCCGTTTTATGAAATATCTGCTGAGAAAGCAAAAGAAAAAAAAGAGAGACAGGTGGTTTATCTATCACCAAATAGAGATGAATATTATATGATAGCAGCAGGAAATTCTTTGTCCTTGAATCAAGGTATTCAGGAAGAACAGGTTGTTCCGGCTAGATACCGTCAAGAATTCTTGACTATTGCATGGGAACAGATTCATGTTAGAAGTATTTTTCCTTTCCAATATTTTTCTATTGGGGGTTCTCTCATTCCTTTTATTGAGCACAATGATGCGAATCGGGCTTTAATGAGTTCTAATATGCAGCGCCAAGCAGTTCCGCTTTCTCGGTCCGAGAAATGCATTGTTGGAACTGGATTGGAACGCCAAACAGCTCTAGATTCGAGGGTTTCCATTATAGCCGAACGCGAGGGAAAGATCATTTCTACTGATAGTCATAAGATACTTTTATCAAGTAGTGGGAAGACTATAAGTATTCCTTTAGTTAACCACCGTCGCTCTAACAAAAATACTTGTATGCACCAAAAACCCCGGGTTCCACGGGGTAAATCCATTAAAAAAGGACAAATTTTAGCAGAAGGAGCTGCTACAATTGGGGGCGAACTTGCTTTAGGAAAAAACGTATTAGTAGCTTATATGCCATGGGAAGGTTACAATTTTGAAGACGCAGTACTAATTAGCGAACGTTTGGTATATGAAGATATTTATACCTCTTTTCACATCCGGAAATATGAAATTCAGACGGATACGACAAGCCAGGGCTCCGCTGAAAAAATCACTAAAGAAATACCACATCTAGAAGAACATTTACTCCGCAATTTGGACAGAAATGGAGTTGTTAGGTTGGGATCCTGGGTAGAAACTGGTGATATTTTAGTAGGTAAATTAACGCCTCAGATAGCGAGCGAATCATCTTATATCGCGGAAGCTGGATTATTACGGGCCATATTTGGCCTTGAGGTTTCCACTTCAAAAGAAACTTCTCTGAAATTACCTATAGGTGGAAGAGGGCGCGTTATCGATGTGAAATGGATCCAAAGGGACCCGCTCGACATAATGGTTCGTGTATATATTTTACAGAAACGTGAAATCAAAGTTGGGGATAAAGTAGCCGGAAGACATGGGAATAAAGGGATCATTTCCAAAATTTTGCCTAGGCAAGATATGCCCTATTTGCAAGATGGAACACCCGTTGATATGGTCTTCAATCCCTTAGGAGTACCCTCCCGAATGAATGTGGGACAAATATTTGAAAGCTCGCTCGGATTAGCGGGGGATCTGCTAAAGAAACATTATAGAATAGCACCCTTTGATGAGAGATATGAGCAAGAGGCTTCAAGAAAACTTGTGTTTTCAGAATTATATGAAGCCAGTAAAGAAACAAAAAATCCATGGGTATTTGAACCCGAGTACCCGGGAAAAAGCAGAATATTTGATGGAAGAACAGGCGACCCCTTTGAGCAACCTGTTCTAATAGGGAAGTCCTATATCTTAAAATTAATTCATCAAGTTGATGAGAAAATTCATGGGCGTTCTACTGGGCCCTACTCACTTGTTACACAACAACCGGTTAGAGGAAGAGCCAAGCAAGGGGGACAACGAGTAGGAGAAATGGAAGTTTGGGCTTTAGAAGGATTTGGTGTTGCTCATATTTTACAAGAGATACTTACTTATAAATCTGACCATCTTATAGCTCGCCAAGAAATACTTAATGCTACGATCTGGGGAAAAAGAATACCTAATCATGAGGATCCTCCAGAATCTTTTCGAGTGCTCGTTCGAGAACTACGATCTTTGGCTCTAGAACTGAATCATTTCCTTGTATCTGAAAAGAACTTCCAGGTTAATAGGGAGGAAGTTTGATCGGAATAAATATAAATTCTTTTCTTATTTCTATTTTATGATTGACCAATATAAACATCAACAACTTCAAATTGGACTCGTTTCCCCTCAACAAATAAAGGCTTGGGCTAACAAAAACCTACCTAATGGAGAAGTCGTTGGCGAAGTCACAAGGCCCTCTACTTTTCATTATAAAACCGATAAACCAGAAAAAGATGGATTGTTTTGCGAAAGAATCTTTGGACCCATAAAAAGCGGGATTTGCGCTTGTGGCAATTCTCGAGCGAGCGGAGCTGAAAACGAAGACGAAAGATTTTGCCAAAAATGCGGGGTCGAATTTGTGGATTCTCGGATACGAAGATATCAAATGGGATACATCAAACTCGCATGTCCCGTGACTCATGTGTGGTATTTGAAAGGTCTTCCTAGTTATATCGCGAATCTTTTAGATAAACCTCTTAAGAAGTTGGAGGGCCTAGTATACGGCGATTTCTCTTTTGCTAGGCCCAGCACTAAAAAACCCACTTTTTTACGATTACGAGGTTTATTCGAAGAGGAAATTGCATCCTGTAACCACAGCATTTCTCCCTTTTTTTCTACCCCAGGCTTTGCAACATTTCGAAATCGGGAAATTGCGACAGGAGCAGGTGCTATTAGAGAACAATTAGCAGATTTGGATTTGCGAATTATTATAGAGAATTCTTTGGTCGAATGGAAGGAATTAGAAGACGAGGGGTATAGTGGAGATGAGTGGGAAGATAGAAAAAGACGAATAAGAAAAGTTTTTTTGATTAGACGCATGCAATTGGCGAAACATTTTATTCAAACAAATGTAGAACCAGAATGGATGGTTTTGTGCTTATTACCGGTTCTTCCTCCCGAATTGAGACCTATTGTTTATAGGTCTGGAGATAAAGTAGTGACTTCAGACATTAATGAACTTTATAAGAGAGTTATCCGTCGGAACAACAATCTTGCCTATCTATTAAAAAGAAGTGAATTAGCGCCAGCAGATTTAGTAATGTGCCAGGAAAAATTGGTACAAGAAGCCGTGGATACACTTCTTGATAGTGGGTCCCGCGGGCAACCGACGAGGGATGGTCACAATAAAGTATACAAATCACTTTCAGATGTAATTGAAGGTAAAGAGGGAAGGTTTCGCGAGACTCTGCTTGGGAAACGGGTCGATTACTCGGGGCGTTCTGTCATTGTTGTGGGTCCTTCGCTTTCATTACATCAATGTGGATTACCTCTAGAGATAGCAATAAAGCTTTTTCAGCTATTTGTAATTCGCGATTTAATCACGAAACGCGCCACTTCTAATGTAAGGATTGCTAAAAGGAAAATTTGGGAAAAAGAACCCATTGTATGGGAAATACTTCAAGAAGTTATGCGGGGACATCCTGTACTGTTAAATAGAGCACCTACCCTGCATAGATTAGGCATACAGGCCTTTCAACCCACTTTAGTAGAGGGGCGTACTATTTCTTTACACCCATTAGTGTGTAAGGGTTTCAATGCGGACTTTGATGGAGATCAAATGGCTGTTCATCTACCTTTATCCTTGGAAGCTCAGGCAGAAGCCCGTTTACTTATGTTTTCTCATATGAATCTCTTATCTCCCGCTATTGGGGATCCTATTTGCGTACCAACCCAAGACATGCTTATCGGGCTTTATGTATTAACGATTGGAAAGCGTCGAGGTATTTGTGCAAATAGATATAATAGTTGCAGAAACTACCCAAATCTAAAAGTAAATTACAATAATAATAATAATTTTAAATATAGGAAAGATAAAGAACCCCATTTTTCTAGTTCTTATGATGCACTGGGAGCTTATAGACAAAAACTAATCAGTTTAGATAGTCCCTTGTGGCTACGATGGAACCTGGATCAACGCGTCATTGGGTCAAGAGAAGTTCCGATTGAAGTTCAATATGAATCTTTGGGGACTTATCATGAGATTTATGCCCACTATCTAATAATGGGAAATAGAAAAAAAGAAATTCGTTCGATATACATTCGAACCACTCTTGGTCATATTTCTTTTTATAGAGAAATAGAGGAAGCCATACAAGGATTTAGTCAGGCCTATTCATACACTACCTAAACAAGAAAGTTAGATTCGGCGATGCCCCTCCCCTTTCGGGGGGCATTCCGATTTCCCTAGTATCATCATTATTTGCCACGCGAATCCAGATTGAGATTGAGGCAATTAAGTTAATTAAATTTTCGAATCACTGACTCAGGCCCATTGTCGAATCCTACTCAGCAATTGTCGAATCCTACTCAGCCGAAAAGGGGGTACTTATGTATGGCGGAACGGGCCAATCTGGTCTTTCATAATAAAGAGATAGACGGAACTGGTATGAAACGACTTATTAGCAGATTAATAGATCATTTTGGAATGGGATATACATCCCATATACTGGATCAACTAAAGACTCTGGGCTTCCATCAAGCCACTACTACATCGATTTCGTTAGGAATCGAGGATCTTTTAACAATACCCTCTAAGGGATGGTTAGTCCAAGACGCGGAACAACAGAGTTTTCTTTTGGAGAAACACTATTATTATGGGGCTGTACACGCGGTAGAAAAATTACGCCAATCTGTTGAGATATGGTATGCGACAAGTGAATATTTGAAACAAGAAATGAATTCAAATTTTCGGATAACGGATCCTTCTAATCCAGTCTATCTAATGTCTTTTTCAGGAGCCAGAGGAAATGCATCTCAAGTACACCAATTAGTAGGTATGAGAGGATTAATGTCGGACCCTCAAGGACAAATGATTGATTTACCTATTCAAAGCAATTTACGCGAGGGACTTTCTTTGACAGAATATATAATTTCCTGCTATGGAGCCCGCAAAGGGGTTGTAGATACTGCTGTGCGAACAGCAGATGCTGGATATCTTACACGTAGACTTGTTGAAGTAGTTCAACATATTATTGTGCGTAGAAGAGATTGTGGTACTATCCGAGGTATTTCTGTAAGTCCTCAAAATGGGATGACGGAAAAACTTTTTGTCCAAACACTAATTGGTCGTGTATTAGCAGACGATATATATATCGGTTCACGATGCATTGCCGCGCGAAATCAAGATATTGGAATTGGATTAGTCAATCGATTCATAACTGCCTTTCGAGCACAACCATTTCGAGCACAACCAATATATATTAGAACCCCCTTTACTTGCCGAAGCACTTCTTGGATCTGTCAATTATGCTATGGCCGGAGTCCTACTCATAGTGATCTGGTCGAATTGGGAGAAGCCGTAGGTATTATTGCAGGTCAATCAATTGGGGAGCCAGGGACTCAACTAACATTAAGAACTTTTCATACTGGCGGAGTATTCACAGGGGGTACTGCCGACCTTGTACGATCCCCTTCGAATGGAAAAATAAAATTCAATGAGAATTTGGTTCACCCCACACGTACCCGTCATGGGCAGCCTGCTTTTCTATGTTATATAGACTTGCATGTAACTATTCAGAGTCAAGATATTCTATATAGTGTGAATATTCCCTCAAAAAGCTTGATTCTAGTGCAAAATGATCAATATGTAAAATCCGAACAAGTAATTGCGGAGATTCGTGCCGGAACGTCCACTTTACATTTTAAAGAAAGGGTACAAAAGCATATTTATTCTGAATCAGACGGCGAAATGCACTGGAGTACTGATGTTTACCATGCGCCCGAATATCAATATGGTAATCTTCGCCGATTACCAAAAACAAGCCATTTATGGATATTGTCAGTAAGTATGTGCAGATCCAGTATAGCGTCTTTTTCACTCCACAAGGATCAAGATCAAATGAATACTTATGGTAAAAAAGATAGGGAAATTCTTGATTATTCAACGTCGGATCGAATCATGTCCAATGGCCATTGGAATTTTATCTATCCTTCTATTTTTCAAGATAATTCAGATTTGTTGGCGAAAAAGCGAAGAAATAGGTTCGTCATTCCATTACAATATCATCAAGAACAAGAGAAAGAACTAATATCCTGTTTTGGGATTTCGATTGAAATCCCCCTTATGGGTGTTTTACGTAGAAATACTATTTTTGCTTATTTTGACGATCCCCGATACAGAAAAGATAAAAAGGGTTCAGGAATTGTTAAATTTAGATATAGGACCCTAGAAGAAGAATATAGGACTCGAGCGGAAGACTCAGAAGAGGAATATGAGACCCTAGAAGACGAATACAGGACCCGAGAGGACGAATATGAATATGAAACCCTAGAAGAATCTAAATATGGAATCCTAGAAGACGAATACGAATATGAAACCCTAGAAGACGAATATGGGAGCCCAGAAAACGAATATGGGAACCCAGAGAACGAATATAGGACTTTAGAGAAAGACTCAGAAGAGGAATATGGGAGCCCAGAGAGCAAATATAGGACCCAAGAGGACGAATATGGAACTCTAGAGGAAGACTCAGAAGACGAATATGGCAGCCCCGGGGAAAGCGCAGAGGAAAAATATGGTACTTTAGAGGAAGACTCAGAAGAAGATTCAGAGGACGAATACGAGAGCCCAGAGGAAGATTCCATCTTAAAAAAAGAGGGTTTGATTGAGCATCGAGGAACAAAAGAATTTAGTCTAAAATACCAAAAAGAAGTAGATCGGTTTTTTTTCATTCTTCAAGAACTTCATATCTTGCCGAGATCTTCATCCCTAAAGATACTTGACAATAGTATTATTGGAGTGAATACACAACTCACAAAAAATACAAGAAGTCGACTAGGCGGACTGGTCCGAGTGAAGAGAAAAAAAAGCCATACGGAACTCAAAATATTTTCCGGAGATATTCATTTTCCTGAAGAGGCGGATAAGATATTAGGTGGCTGTTTGATACCGCCAGAAAGACAAAAAAAAGATTCTAAGGAATCAAAAAAAAGGAAAAATTGGGTCTATGTTCAACGGAAAAAAATTCTCAAGAGCAAGGAAAAGTATTTTGTTTCCGTTCGCCCTACAGTGGCATATGAAATGGACGAAGGAAGAAATTTAGCAACACTTTTCCCGCAGGATCTCTTGCAAGAAGAAAATAATCTCCAAATTCGACTTGTCAATTTTATTTCTCATGAAAATAGCAAGTTAACTCAAAGAATTTATCACACAAATAGTCAATTTGTTAGAACTTGCTTAGTAGTGAATTGGGAACAAGAAGAAAAAGAAAAGGCTGGTGCTTCCCTTGTTGAGGTAAGAGCAAATGATCTTATTCGCGATTTCCTAAGAATTGAGTTAGTCAAGTCCACTATTTCGTATACACGAAAAAGGTATGGTAGGACAAGTGCAGGACCGATTCCCCATAATAGGTTAGATCGCGCCAATATCAATTCTTTTTATTCCAAGGCGAAGATTGAATCACTTAGCCAACATCCAGAAGCTATTGGCACTTTGTTGAATCGAAATAAAGAATACCACTCTTTGATGATTTTGTCGGCATCCAACTGTTCTCGAATTGGTTTATTCAAGAATTCAAAACATCCCAATGCGATAAAAGAATGGAATCCTAGAATTCCTATTCGAGAAATTTTTGGGCCCTTAGGCGCTATTGTAGCTAGTATATCGCATTTTTCTTCATCTTACTATTTACTAACGCATAATAAAATCCTGTTAAAAAAATATTTGTTCGTTGACAATTTAAAACAAACCTTCCAAGTACTTCAAGAACTTAAATACTCTTTAATAGATGAAAATAAAAGGATTTCTAATTTCGATAGTAACATAATGTTGGATCCATTCCTTTTGAATTGTCACTTTGTCCATCATGATTCTTGGGAAGAGACATTGGCAATAATTCACCTTGGACAATTTATTTGTGAAAATGTATGTCTATTTAAATCGCACATAAAAAAATCCGGTCAAATTTTCATTGTAAATATGAATTCCTTTGTTATAAGAGCAGCTAAACCTTATTTGGCCACTACAGGAGCAACTGTTAATGGTCATTATGGAGAAATCCTTTACAAGGGAGATAGGTTAGTTACGTTTATATATGAAAAATCGAGATCTAGTGACATAACGCAAGGTCTTCCAAAAGTGGAACAAATCTTTGAAGCGCGTTCAATTGATTCATTATCCCCGAATCTCGAAAGGAGAATTGAGGATTGGAATGAGCGTATACCAAGAATTCTTGGGGTCCCTTGGGGATTCTTGATTGGAGCTGAGCTAACCATAGCCCAAAGTCGTATCTCTTTGGTTAATAAAATCCAAAAGGTTTATCGATCCCAAGGGGTACAGATCCATAATAGACATATAGAGATTATTATACGCCAAGTAACATCAAAAGTGCGGGTTTCCGAAGATGGAATGTCTAATGTTTTTTCGCCTGGGGAATTAATCGGACTATTGCGAGCGGAACGAGCAGGACGAGCTTTGGATGAATCGATCTATTATCGGGCAATCTTATTGGGAATAACAAGGGCTTCCCTGAATACCCAAAGTTTCATATCTGAAGCAAGTTTTCAAGAAACTGCTCGAGTTTTAGCAAAAGCTGCCCTACGAGGTCGCATTGATTGGTTGAAAGGCTTGAAAGAAAACGTAGTTCTGGGGGGGATTATACCTGTTGGTACCGGATTCCAAAAATTTGTGCATCGTTCCCCACAAGACAAGAACCTTTATTTCGAAATAAAAAAAAAAAATCTATTCGCGTCGGAAATGAGAGATTTTTTGTTTCTCCATACAGAATTAGTTTCTTCAGATTCTGACGTAACAAACAATTTTTATGAGACATAAGAACCCCCATAAAAATATTTTTTACTTTACTAGACTTTTGAACTTAGAACACTAACAGGTCAAATTTTAGATTTTTAAGATTTTTATTTTAATAAGTAAAACAAGTCAGTTAATTCATTAAGGTGGTTATGTTTATACCATGTATCAATGGCCAACTCTTATCTTAGTACAAGGTTCTCTCGGAACAATTATTATTTATTTCAAGCTATTTCGGATCTTTCTTAATCTTCAAAAAGAACTAAATTCCGTAATGGAATGGTAGGATTAAAAAAAAGGAAGTGTGGAAAAAATGACAAGAAGATATTGGAACATTAATTTGAAAGAGATGATAGAAGCAGGAGTTCATTTTGGTCATGGTATTAAGAAATGGAATCCTAAAATGGCCCCTTACATTTCGGCAAAGCGTAAAGGTACTCATATTATAAATCTCGCTAGAACGGCTCGTTTTTTATCAGAAGCTTGTGATTTAGTTTTTGATGCAGCAAGTCAGGGAAAAAGTTTCTTAATTGTTGGTACCAAAAAAAGAGCAACAGATTTAGTAGCATCAGCTGCAATAAGGGCTCGTTGTCATTATGTTAATAAAAAGTGGTTCAGTGGTATGTTAACGAATTGGTCGATTACGAAAACTAGACTTTCTCAATTTAGAGACTTAAGAGCAGAAGAAAAAATGGGAAAATTCCACCATCTCCCAAAAAGAGATGTGGCAATCTTGAAGAGAAAATTATCTACTTTGCAAAGGTATCTCGGCGGGATCAAATATATGACGAGATTGCCAGACATTGTGATCGTCCTTGATCAGCAAAAAGAGTATATAGCTCTTCGGGAATGTGCCATTTTGGGGATTCCTACTATTTCTTTAGTCGATACAAATTGTGACCCGGATCTCGCGAATATATCGATTCCAGCCAACGATGACACTATGACTTCAATTCGATTGATTCTTAACAAATTAGTATTTTCAATTTGTGAGGGCCGTTCTCTCTATATAAGAAATCGTTGATTAAGAATATATAGTGAATTCTTGGGCAACTGCGTAAATTTATGGAATCACTTACTTTACTATATCTTTTTTTTTGCATAGAATTTTTTTTGCATAGAAAAAAGAAGGGGAATATTGATATATATTAGAGGGTATTGATATATATTATGATCTGATGTGCTTTCTTGGTATCCTAAATATAAGATTAATACTTCAAGTTGCTGAGTTGAGAAAGAGATGGTTGAATCAAAAGAATTCCTTTTTTGAAGTTCAATTTTTATCAGAGGACAATATGAATATTATACCTTGTTCCATTAAAACACTCAAGGGGTTATACGATATATCGGGTGTAGAAGTAGGCCAACACTTCTATTGGCAAATAGGAGGTTTCCAAATTCATGCCCAAGTACTCATCACTTCTTGGGTCGTAATTACTATCTTGCTAGGTTCAGTTGTCATAGCTGTTCGGAATCCACAAACCATCCCGACCGACGGTCAGAATTTTTTTGAATATGTCCTTGAGTTTATTCGAGACTTGAGCAAAACTCAGATTGGAGAAGAATATGGTCCCTGGGTTCCCTTTATTGGAACTATGTTCCTTTTTATTTTTGTTTCGAATTGGTCGGGTGCTCTTTTACCTTGGAAAATTATAGAGTTACCCCATGGGGAATTAGCAGCGCCCACGAATGATATAAATACTACTGTTGCTTTAGCTTTACTCACGTCAGCGGCATATTTTTATGCTGGTCTTAGCAAAAAAGGATTGAGCTATTTCGAGAAATATATTAAACCAACTCCAATCCTTTTACCAATTAACATCCTAGAAGATTTCACAAAACCATTATCGCTTAGCTTTCGACTTTTCGGGAATATATTGGCGGATGAATTAGTCGTTGTTGTTCTTGTTTCTTTAGTCCCCTTAGTAATCCCTATACCGGTCATGTTTCTTGGATTATTTACAAGCGGTATTCAAGCTCTTATTTTTGCAACATTAGCCGCAGCCTATATAGGTGAATCCATGGAGGGTCATCATTGAATTGACTCTTTTTGGAAATAGTATTTTTTTTTTTTGCAGCTTAGCTCAATTCATGCATGGTTCCAGATAATCTGCTTGGTTGCAAAAAAATAGTTAGAAATGCGTATGAATATATAGCCTAGAGTTGTAGGAGAGAGAATAGAATAGACTATATTATGGAATTTTCAAAGTATATATGCATTAAGGAGGGTGGAGTCAGGCTAGATCTATACTATAATATCCTTAATGTCTATAAGTGGAGTCCTCTTTTATGCAGGTTTCCACTTTAAGCAATGATTTTAGAATCCGATTCAATAGAAAATGAGAAAATATGCAAACAAAATAGAAGAAACAAATGTATATATATAGGATATTATATTATATATTCCTAGGTTAGATTCATTATCTAATCCGATATATGGATATGGAATTCCCTTCTATGTAGTTCGGACAATTCACATTATCATTTCAATTTGATTTCAATTTGTACTTTTTAGTTACTTTACTTCTCCCCAATAGAGCTTAGAAGTAAGAATTTATTGGTTGATTGTATCCTTAACCATTTCTTTTTTTTGACACGAGGAACTACTCACCATGAATCCACTAATTGCTGCTGCTTCTGTTATTGCTGCTGGATTGGCCGTAGGGCTTGCTTCTATTGGACCTGGAGTTGGTCAAGGTACTGCTGCAGGACAAGCTGTAGAAGGTATTGCGAGACAGCCAGAAGCAGAAGGTAAAATACGAGGTACTTTATTGCTTAGTCTAGCTTTTATGGAAGCTTTAACAATTTATGGACTAGTTGTGGCACTAGCGCTTTTATTTGCGAACCCTTTTGTTTAATCTTAAAAAAAAAATTCTTTCGATTTCGATTAGATACTTTTTTCTTTTTTTAGTAAATTGGTATTTGCTTCCACAATTCCAATTATATCAATACTTTATTTAATTTACTCCTATTTATTACTCCTGGAATTATCTATTTATCGGGACAGATAATACCCCATTCTAGGAAGGGCTGAGTTGAGTATTATTAATTTAGAAGATATGCTCACCTTCTTATTTCCCGTCCTTAGTTTAGGAAAGTGGAAAGTTTTTTCCTTTTATTTTAGGAATTTTGGGAACAGAACATTTCAACAAAGGAAGTCTTTCACCGGTCAAACAAGACGTAAGACTTAATCTAAAAGAAATTACTAGATTGAATCTATTTGCATTAAAAAAACCGATCAAAAAAGGGCGAGCGAAGTAAGTGATCGAAAAACTTTGTTCTTTGTTCGTCCTATCTATAAGAGGAGAGCATATGAAAAATGTAACCCATTCTTTCGTTTTTTTAGCTCACTGGCCATCCGCTGGCAGTTTCGGGCTTAATACCGATATTTTAGCAACAAATCTAATAAATCTAACTGTAGTGGTTGGTGTTTTGATTTTTTTTGGAAAGGGAGTGTGTGCGAGTTGTCTATTTCAAGAATAGATTGGATCTATCCGGCTGCACTTTATAATATTTTTTAGTATTTTTCGGATAAATAAGAAAAGGGTGCACGATCTCGACGAATTACTTCTGAATAAATTCAGAAATCATATGGAAGAACCATAGCATTTCGCGACTCATTGGTAAATCAACTTTGATTCTCTATAAACCAAGAATGTGAGACCATTAACACGGTTAAAGCTAAACTGCTTGAAGTCCAGGCAAAAAGAGGTACTCTTTCTACAACTATATTAGTATTAGTACCAATTTAAACGGGAAATAGCTAATGTAAAATTTATCTGATATAGAACACTCATATCGATAAAATGGTTTGAACTATTTACTAGAAAAAAAAGGGGGCACCCTGCCCTTTTTTAACCAATGCCGAATCGACGACCTATGTATAAAAAAGAGAAATTTTTTGGATTTGAAGAAAAAAAAAATAAAAAAGAATTCTATTAATTTTCATTTTCCATTTATTTAGTTAGTTTTTCTTAATGAAATTGAAATTATTAACTAGAGGGCAAATAAAAATAAAGAAACAACTTTGCTGACCATGATATATTTTTATCTAGGCGGAAGAGTCCTCTTAATATTTATCTAGTCTTATATAGGTTTCGGTATATTGAAATATAAACATAAAAAAGAAGATAGAGGATAGGCTCATTACTTAAAAAAAAGATATGGAAATAGCTATAGAAAAAAAAAAAGGAGCGTGAGAGCCAAATGAATCGAAAGATTCATGTTTGGTTCGGGAAGAGATCATAAAAGTTGTAAACTTACAAAATAATCTACTTTCATTAAAAGATTTATTAGATAATCGAAAACAGAGGATCTTGAGTACTATTCGAAATTCAGAAGAATTGCGTAGAGGGACCATTGAGCAACTCGAAAAAGCTCGGATTCGATTACAGAAAGTCGAACTAGAAGCGGATGAGTATCGAATGAATGGATACTCTGAGATAGAACGAGAAAAAGCAAATTTGATTAATGCTACTTCTATTAGTTTGGAACAATTGGAAAAGTCTAAAAACGAAACCCTTTATTTTGAAAAACAAAGGGCAATGAATCAGGTCCGACAGCGGGTTTTCCAACAGGCCGTACAAGGAGCTCTAGGAACTCTGAATAGTTGTTTGAATACCGAGTTACATTTCCGTACGATTCGTGCTAATATTGGCATTCTCGGGTCCCTGGAATGGAAGAAATAATTAAATTAATTAGGCCTTGAACTTCTACTTTCGTTTAGAATTTAGGCATTATTTTTCCCCTTGCTTCCGAAAAAAGAGTCAAGAAACACTAATGGCAACCCTTCGAGTCGACGAAATTCATAAAATTCTCCGCGAACGTATTGAACAATATAATAGGAAAGTAGGGATTGAGAATATAGGTCGCGTAGTTCAAGTGGGGGATGGGATTGCTCGTATTATAGGTCTTGGTGAAATAATGTCAGGTGAATTAGTCGAATTTGCAGAAGGTACTAGGGGTATTGCTCTGAATTTGGAATCCAAAAATGTTGGGATTGTATTAATGGGCGATGGGTTGATGATACAAGAGGGAAGTTTTGTAAAAGCAACAGGAAGAATTGCTCAGATACCCGTGAGTGAGGCTTACTTGGGTCGTGTTGTAAATGCTCTGGCTAAACCTATTGATGGGAAAGGCGAAATTATAGCTTCCGAATCTCGCTTAATTGAATCTCCTGCTCCAAGTATAATTTCCAGGCGTTCCGTATACGAACCTCTTCAAACAGGGCTTATTGCTATCGATTCGATGATCCCTATAGGGCGCGGTCAGCGAGAGTTAATTATTGGGGACAGACAGACTGGCAAAACAGCAGTAGCCACAGATACAATTCTCAATCAAAAAGGGCAAGGTGTAATATGTGTTTATGTAGCTATCGGTCAAAGAGCATCCTCCGTAGCTCAAGTAGTAACTACTTTCCATGAGGAGGGGGCCATGGAATACACTATTGTAGTAGCTGAAATGGCGGATTCACCTGCTACATTACAATACCTCGCTCCTTATAC